>NC_143146.1:35552651-35704166 GCF_059928025.1 Delphinapterus leucas | reverse complement strand
TCTGGTGCTGTGATGACCTGTGTGCAGTGCAGGACTCGCTGCCTCTGCCCGCCGTTCGCGCTTCCCTGCAGGAGGTCCTGCTGGACTTCTAGGCCGACCGCCTCCATAGGGTGGACTGGACGCCGCTCTTGAGCACCCTCTGCCCGTGATGTGTATCGAGAATTTCTTCCGGCCGTGGCTTGGTGAGACAGGTTTGTAGTTCCCGCTTCCAGGGGCCCTCATGTGGGTGCTGAGAAACGGGGTTTTAGATGGTGCAAGGTGGAGGGTTGGCACTAGAGCCGATGCCCAGTGCCCGGGTATGCGTGCACTAGACGGGGCGTGTGGTTTAGGACCCCTGCCAGCTCGGTGACCCCGGCCGAGTGCTTTAAGGCTTCTAGGTCTCAGTGTTCTCATCTGTAGCATGGGCTTAACAGGACCCACTCTCTGTGGAGGTTACAAGGTCTCACTCTGTTAATGCTTGTAGACTCTACAATGTAGAACACTTAGCACAGTTTGGAGCGTCCTTAATGGTTGCACAGATATTACCTGGTGTGTTGAATGACTTTGCCTGGTACAGACCAAAGCGGTAAGGAAATTGATATATCCCAGCTTCATTTCCTTTCCATTCAAACAGGGCTCAGGAAAAAAACATTTTTTTTCAATAGTATCCTATAGTGGAAAGAGCAACAGTGTGAAGGCAGCTTAGGGTTTGAATTCCAGGGCTTATGCTCTCTGTGGCCTGGGCAGGCTTCTTTTGCACTACAAACCCCACACTTGTAAAATGACATTTAAAACCACTCTTTCTGTTGGTTCTTAGAATTAATTAAGCAGGTTATGTGTGTAAAGTATCCTGGCACTTGAATGAGTTGTCAGAACCAAGGGCTGCTGGAGACGATGCTTCTGCCCTAGGTAGGCTCCCCTTCTACTGGGTGGAAAGTAAACAGAAGCACATTAGTCAGTGCTCTGGAAGGAGTGAGTTCTGGTGCTACAGAGCACAGAATCTCTTTTTTCTTTAATTTAATTTTCATTTTATATTGGAGTATAGTTGATTTACAATATTGTGTTAGTTTCAGGTGTACAGCAAAGTGATTCAGTTATACATATATCCATTCCTTTTCAGCTAAGTGGGCTAGTTCTGAGAGAGAGAGACTTAACTATGTTAAGAAAGGTAAGCCTTCATTGTGTCCTGCCAACCTTTTATAGTTGCTTTTGGGGCAAACTAAACCAATAAAATTTTAAACTGTTCCTCCCCATTAAAGGGATTGAATGTTTCCCCACTTTGGTGCACCTGTGTCTTGCGAATTGTCCAGTTGGAGATGGAGATTTAGAAAGTGAGTTTCAGTCTTGCTTAGTTCTCTTCCCATCGGACGGGTCTCGTGATTTCCTACACACCATGTCTGTCTACATTTTCCTGTCTACCTTTTCTTGGTGGTGTTCATGCGTGGATTGTCTCCTGTACCTGCTCAAACCTTGGTACATTCTCATTTGTACCATGGAACTTTGTCATGCTGGATACTGTCAGAATTAATCTTACTTAAGTTTGTGTTAAGCCACAAACCACGCGTTTTCTATATTTTCTGTTTTTTGTGTGTGTTTATATTTTTATGGTTTCTCTTCAAGAAATAGTATGGGAAGGGAAATTGCAAGACGTAAAGAGCAAAAAAGTCATCATTCTCTTTAAATTGTTAGAACGTCTATCTGCAGTCATAATTATAATGCACTGTGGTATGTGTTCAAATAGGAAATATATGTAACGTCCCGTAGGAGCAGCAAATTCAGTGGTGGTGAGGGTGTGTCATGGAAGTAATCACAAAGCAGATGACTCTTCATTGGGGTCCTGAAACGTTAGCGTGCGTGCCCTATGTCCAGTAGTGGTCTGGAGGGGTCAGGAAGCCTGCCTTTCAGTTTGAGGGAACAGAGGGTTTGAGGTCCTCCCTCTTATATTGCTCTAGTATACTGCATAGCAGCTAATAAAGTACTGGGTTTATAGTTGACATTTACATCACTGATTGATCATCAAGATTGACATGTATCATTGGAACTGAAAATCGGAAGAGTCTTATGCTTTTTAAGTTCTTTTTCCTTTGTCTCAAAAGTATGTCGTACTTTACTGAGTGGTTGGCAATAAGGTTTGCAGTATTCAGTGTATTCAGTTTTAGTACCTAAATAGAATTAAAGTGTTGCTGTAAACTGGAATAAGACTTTGCTACTGACAAGTTTTAGAACGCATCAGTTCATCAATTACCTGTTTGGGAAGATTGTTAATGATTTTTAAAATGTGGCTGTAAACCTCCAATTGACTCAAGAAAAGCAAATAAGTCAAGATTGACAAATGTATAGGCTCTTCATCTTATTGTGAGTGTGGTTTTTTTTTTTCTTCTAGTTTTTTGTCAAGGTATAAAGAACTCTATCACTCTTAAGACACTAAACTTCATGGGCTGTAATCTAACATGGCAGGGAGCAGATTACGTGGCCAAGATCTTAAAGCTGATTTTATGTTTAAACTTTCATGGAAACATATGTGATTGAAGCACATTAATACATTGACACAGATGGCAGTTAATTTTTGTCTTTTGATACCTGTGAGTGCATCTTTCATTTTGTTGAAAGAATATGACCAGTTGTCAGTTTGAGATTCTACCATTTAGTAAAGATAGTCCAGTTAATTTTAGAAATAAGAGATTTAATATATAATACATAATAATACTTTTATGTATTTTTAGTTACTGAAAACACTGATTGTGATGCTGTGCAGAAACTATGCCATTATAGTCTTCAAGATTTAAATGAATCAAGTATCTATTAGCTACTGTAGTATATAAACTAATAAAAATTACTACATCAGCAACTTGTAAATACAATTTTTCAACTAATGCCTTAACAAGTTTACAGTGGTTCTAATTACTGTACTTATATCTAAATTATTTAGTAATTTGACATGAAGCCTTTTTAGTAGTTTGCTGGTGCAGATCAGGGATAGGTAAACTATGGCTGGTGGGCCAGATCCAGCCTGCCGCCTGATTTTGTAAAGAAAGTTTTTTTGAACAAGTCAAAAGAGACATATGTTACCCTGTGTTTGCTCCCCGGAATCAACTCGAAGTAGGGTGTACTGCATCAAGTCAACTGTCTCAACCAAGGAACGCCCCACGTACACGTGTGGGCCTGTGACTATTCAAAGGCCTGCAGTGCCACAGGAAGAACAGGACTTAAATTGCAGTAAGAACGCAAGGCGACTTTCTCTTGGAGGCATGGTGACTTCAGGCAAGAAGTCCTTGATGGAATGCGAGGCCGAGGGTTCTCTCAGTACTGCTCAGACTAGGGCAAGGCGTAAGATGTTGTAGGCATGTGAGACATGCCAGAAGTCTATTCGTGAATGGTGGGCATGCTGGGGACATTACGTTGCTCCAAAAGAGAGTGCAGTGCATTTCCCTACCCTCGGCGTATAGAGAGTGGCTCCAAAGGGCTACGGGCCTGGACGTTGCTCAGCAGACCTAGGGGGGCCAGGGTGTACTCTGTGTTCCAGCCGGGAACAGGGTGCCCACGCGAGCCTCCTAGGTGTCCAGAAAATTCTACTGCCGTTAAAGGGCAGAGGCTATGGCCTCATGGAAACTGCTGCACTGCTCCGCTTCTCTACGGCAAATCAGTTTCATACCTCCAGGCATATGATCAGGCTGAGTGTTCCGCTAGCGACAGACCATTGCAAGATGCTGACTTTCTCCTCAAGCAGAGGGACCTCAGGTACGATGTCCGTGAAGTATGCCAAGCAGAGTGTATTCTCACGGCAGCTCACACAAGGGCGACAACCAGTATTTCCTGGGCCCTTCGGCCTCACCAGAGATCTAGTCCTGAAGCTGTTTGAGGGCTCTGGAAATGTACCTCTCCTCAAGGTACGTGCAGTGTGTTGCCCATCACTCGGCATGTACAGAGGGCCTCCGAGGAACAGTCCAATGGGCCTCGATGTAGCTCAGCAGGCCCATGGTGGGGCCGAGGTGTCTGGAGGTACTCAGTGACCTTGGAGGGAAATGAAAGCACACCCAAGGGGGCAGGGAGTCCTAAAAAGGGTCCTTCCTTGAAAAGAAAGGCGAACAGCGAGTTACAACTCATGGAAAGAGCTGCATGCCTCCCTTTCTGCCGGGCTACTCAGGGAATAACCTGGAGGCTTGTTCTCACATTGAGTTTCCGTTTCCTTCTAAACCTTGTCAGGCTAACCACCACCGCGTCCATGGAAGCACCAGGTTTAGACAGAGCAAACTCATTTTCTTCCCTGAAGCATTCCCACAGGGTTTCTAGGCCCATCAATATCAGGGAATTTCAGGTAGCTTCAAGGCAGCATGAATGCAGACTTCCAAATGGGAAAGCAAGGATAGTTACCGCTGGCCTCCGTTTCCATGCGCACACTCAGCATACCCCACTGTAGTCTCTAATAAGTCAAAAGAGACACATGTTACACTGTATTTGCTTCCCTGCATCAAATTCCCGGAGTAGGGTGTTCTGCATCAAGTGAACTGCCTCAACCAAGGAACGTCCTACCTTCTCCTGTGGAGCCTGTGCCTATTCAACAGCCTGCAGTGCCACAGGAAGAACAGGACTGAAATTGCAGTAAGAACGCAAGGCGACTTTCTTTTGGAGGCACGGTGACTTCAGGCAGGAGGTCCTAGATGGAATGCGAGGCCGAGGGTTCTCTCAGTGCAGCTCAGACTACGGCAAGGCGGAAGACCTCGAAGGCATGTGAGACGTGCCAGGGGTCTGTTCGTGAACGTGTGGGTGTGCTGGGGAAATTAAGCTGCCTCGGACCAGAGTGCAGTGCGATTCCCTACACTCGGCGTATAGAGAGTGGCTCCCAAGGGCTACGGGCCTGGATGTTGCTTAGGAGAACTACGGGGGCCTGGGGGTACTCTGTGTTCAAGGTGGGAAAAGGGTGCCCACGCGAGCCTGCTAGGTGTGCAGAAAACCCTCCTGCCGTAAAAGATATGCAGAGCAGAGGCTACGGCCTCATGGAAAGTGCTGCACGCCTCCGCTTCTGCAGGACAAGTCAGGGCTTTACCTCCAGGCATGTGCTCATGCTGAGTGTCCCGTTAGTGTCACAGCATTGAAAGATGCTGACTTTCTCCTGGAGCAGCGTGACTTCAGGAACGAGGTCCGGGAAGTATGCAAAGCACAGAGTTTTCTAATGGCAGCTCACACAAGGGCGACAACCAATAATTCCTGGGCACGTCGGCGCCACCAGAAATACTTTCCTGAATCTGATTGAGGGCTCTGGAAAAGTAGCTCTCATCAAGGAACGTGCAGTGTGTTCCCCATCACTCGGCACGCACAGAGGGCTTCCGAGGGGCAGACCAGTGGGTCTCGATGTTGCTCGGCCGGACCAATGTGGTGGGGTGTCTGGAGGTACTCAGTGAACTTGGAGGGAAATGGATGCACACCCGAGGGGCCTAGGAGTCCTCCAAAGGGTACTTCCTTTGAAATAAAGCCGAAGAGCTACTAAGAACTCATGGAGACAGCTGCATGCCTCGCTTACTGCCCGGCTACTCAGGGCCTGACCTGGAGGCAAGTTCTCACGGAGAGTTTCTTTTGAGTTCTAGAGCGTGTCAGGTGGACCACCCCTGCGGCCATGGAAGGAACTGGTTGAGATAGAGCAAACTCATTTTCTTCCCAGAAGCATTCCTACGGGGTCTCCAGGCCTGTCAACAGCAGGCAGT
The DNA here is from genome assembly GCF_059928025.1 of Delphinapterus leucas. Classification (NCBI taxonomy): domain Eukaryota; kingdom Metazoa; phylum Chordata; class Mammalia; order Artiodactyla; family Monodontidae; genus Delphinapterus; species Delphinapterus leucas. Next base: position 35,698,488 of record NC_143146.1, on the reverse strand, counting down.
TTCAGGTAGCTTCAAGGCAGCATGAATGCAGCCTTCCCCATGGCAAAGCAAGGATAGTTCGAGCTGGCCTCCGTTTGCATGCGCACACTCAGCATACCTCCCTGTGGTTTCTAACAAGTCAAAAGAGACCCAGGTTACACTGGGTTTGCTTCCCTGAATCGCATTCTCAGAGGAGAGCGTTCTGCATCAAGTGAACTGCCTCAACCAAGGATCGCACTAGCCTCTCCTCTGGGGCCTGTGGCTATTCAACAGCCAGGAAGAACAGGACTGAAATTGCAGTAAGAACGCAAGGCGGCTTTCTTTTGGAGGCACGGTGACTTCAGGCAGGAGGACCTAGATGGAATGCGAGGCCGAGGGTTCTCTCAGTGCAGCTCAGACTAGGGCAAGGCATAAGACCTCGAAGGCATAAGAGACGTGCCAGAAGTCTGTTCGTGAACGTGTGGGTGTGCTGGGGAAATTAAGCTGCCTCGGACCAGAGTGCAGTGCGTTTCCCTACACTCGGCGTATAGAGAGTGGCTCCCAAGGGCTACGGGCCTGGATGTTGCTTAGGAGACCTAGGGGTGCATGGGGGTACTCTGCGTTCAAGGCGGGAAAAGGGTGCCCACGCGAGCCTCCTACCGGTGCACAAAACTCTCCTGCTTTAAAAGATTTGAAGAGCAGACGCTATGGCCTCATGGAAAGTGCTGCACGCCTCGGCTTCTGCAGGATAAGTCAGGGCTTTACCTCCAAGCATGTGCTCATGCTGAGTGTCCCGTTAGTGACACAGCATTGAAAGATGCTGACTTTCTCCTCGAGCAGCGTGACTTCAGGAACGAGGTCCGGGAAGTATGCAAAGCACAGTGCTTTCTCATGGCAGCTCACACAAGGGCGACAACCAATAATTCCTGGGCACGTCGGACTCACCAGAAATACTTTCCTGAATCTGCTTGAGGGCTCTGGAAAAGTAGCTCTCATCAAAGAACGTGCAGTGTGTTCCCCATCACTCGGCACGCACAGAGGGCCTCCAAGGGGCAGACCAGTGGGTCTCGATGTTGCTCGGCCGGACCAATGGGGTGGGGTGTCTGGAGGTACTCAGCGAACTTGGAGGGAAATGGATGCACACCCGAGGAGCCTAGGAGTCCTCCAAAGGGTACTTCCTTTGAAATAAAGCCGAAGAGCTACTAAGAACTCATGGAGACAGCTGCATGCCTCGCTTACTGCCCGGCTACTCAGGGCCTCACCTGGAGGCAAGTTCTCACGGAGAGTTTCTTTTGAGTTCTAGAGCGTGTCAGGTGGACCACCCCTGCGGCCATGGAAGCACCTGGTTGAGATAGAGCAAACTCATTTTCTTCCCAGAAGCATTCCTACGGGTTCTCCAGGCCTGTCAACAGCAGGCAGTTTCAGGTAGCTTCAAGGCAGCATGAATGCAGCCTTCCAAATGGGAAAGCAATGCTAGTTACAGCTGGCCTCCGTTTGCATGCGCACACTCAGCATACCTCCCTGTGGTTTCTAACAAGTCAAAAGAGACCCAGGTTACACTGGGTTTGCTTCCCTGAATCGAATTCTCGGAGGAGAGTGTTCTGCATCAAGTGAACTGCCTCAACCAAGGATCGCACTAGCTTCTCCTCTGGGGCCTGTGGCTATTCAACAGCCAGGAAGAACAGGACTGAAATTGCAGTAAGAACGCAAGGCGACTTTCTTTCGGAGGTAGGGTGACTTCAGGCAGGAGGACCTAGATGGAATGCGAGGCCGAGGGTTCTCTCAGTGCAGCTCAGACTAGGGCAAGGCATAAGACCACGAAGGCATGTGAGACGTGCCAGGAGTCTGTTCGTGAACGTGTGGGTGTGCTGGGGAAATTAAGCTGCCTCGGACCAGAGGGCAGTGCGTTTCGTTACACTCGGCGTATAGAGAGTGACTCCCAAGGGCTACGGCCCTGGATGTTTCTTAGGAGACCTACGGGGGCCTGGGGGTACTCTGCGTTCAAGCCGGGAACAGGGTGCCCACGCGAGCCTGCTAGGTGTGCAGAAAACTCTCCTGCCGTTAAAGATATGCAGAGCAGAGTCTACGGCCTCATGGAAAGTACTGCACGCCTCCGCTTCTGCAGGACAAGTCAGGGCTTTACCTCCAGGCATGTGCTCATGCTGAGTGTCCCGTTAGTGACACAGCATTGAAAGATGCTGACTTTCTCCTCGAGCAGCGTGACTTCAGGAACGAAGTCCGGGAAGTATGCAAAGCACAGTGTTTTCTCATGGCAGCTCACACAAGGGCGACAACCAATAATTCCTGGGCACGTCGGCCCCACCAAAAATACTTTCCTGAATCTGCTTGAGGGCTCTGGAAAAGTAGCTCTCATCAAGGAACGTGCAGTGTGTTCCCCATCACTCGGCACGCACAGAGGGCTTCCGAGGGGCAGAGCAGTGGGTCTCGATGTTGCTCGGCCGGACCAATGGGGTGGGGTGTCTGGAGGTACTCAGTGAACTTGGAGGGAAATGGATGCACACCCGAGGGGCCTAGGAGTCCTCCAAAGGGTACTTCCTTTCAAATAAAGCCGAAGAGCTACTAAGAACTCATGGAGACAGCTGCATGCCTCGCTTACTGCCCGGCTACTCAGGGCCTGACCTGGAGGCAAGTTCTCACAGAGAGTTTCTTTTGAGTTCTAGAGCGTGTCAGGCGGACCACCCCTGCGGCCATGGAAGCACCTGGTTGAGATAGAGCAAGCTCATTTTCTTCCCAGAAGCATTCCTACGGGGTCTCCAGGCCTGTCAACAGCAGGCAGTTTCAGGTAGCTTCAAGGCAGCATGAATGCAGCCTTCCACATGGGAAAGCAAGGATAGTTACCGCTGGCCTCCGTTTGCATGCGCACACTCAGCATACCTCCCTGTGGTTTCTAACAAGTCAAAAGAGAACCAGGGTACACTGGGTTTGCTTCCCTGAATCGAATTCTCGGAAGAGAGTGTTCTGCATCAAGTGAACTGCCTCAACCAAGGATCGCACTAGCTTCTCCTCTGGGGCCTGTGGCTATTCAACAGCCTGCAGTGCCACAGGAAGAACAGGACTGAAATTGCAGTAAGTACGCAAGGCGACTTTCTTTTGGAGGCTCGGTGACTTCAGGCAGGAGGGCCTAGATGGAATGCGAGGCCGAGGGTTCTCTCAGTGCAGCTCAGACTAGGGCAAGGCATAAGACCTCGAAGGCATGTGAGACGTGCCAGAAGTCTCTTCGTGAACGTGTGGGAGTGCTGGGGAATTAAGCTGCCTCGGACCAGAGTGCAGTGCGTTTCCCTACTCTCGGCGTATAGAGAGTGGCTCCCAAGGGCTACGGGCCTGGATGTTGCTTATGAGACCTAGGGGTTCCTGGGGGTACTCTGCGTTCAAGGCGGGAAAAGGGTGCCCACGCGAGTCTCCTAGCTGTGCAGAAAACTCTCCTGCTGTAAAAGATTTGCAGAGAAGAGGTTACGGCCTCATGAAAAGTGCTGCACGCCTCCGCTTCTGCAGGGCAAGTCAGAGCTTTACCTCCAGGCATGTGCTCTTGCTGAGTGTCCCGTTAGTGACACAGCATTGAAAGATGCTGTCTTTCTACTCGAGCAGCGTGACTTTAGGAACGAGGTCCGGGAAGTATGCAAAGCACAGTGTTTTCTCATGGCAGCTCACACAAGGGCAACAACCAATAATTCCTGGGCACGTCCGCCTCACCAGAAATACTTTCCTGAATCTGCTTGAGGGCTCTGGAAAAGTAGCTCTCATCAAGGAACGTGCAGTGTGTTCCCCATCACTCGGCACGCACAGAGGGCCTGCGAGGGGCAGACCAGTGGGTCTCGATGTTGCTCGGCCGGATCAATGTGGTGGGGTGTCTGGAGGTACTCAGTGAACTTGGAGGGAAATGGATGCACACCCGAGGGGCCTAGGAGTCCTCCAAAGGGTACTTCCTTTGAAATAAAGCCGAAGAGCTACTAAGAACTCATGGAGACAGCTGCATCCCTCGCTTACTGCCCGGCTACTCAGGGCCTGACCTGGAGGCAAGTTCTCACGGAGAGTTTCTTTTGAGTTCTAGAGCGTGTCAGGCGGACCACCCCTGCGGCCATGGAAGCACCTGGTTGAGATAGAGCAAACTCATTTTCTTCCCAGAAGCATTCCTACGGGGTCTCCAGGCCTGTCAACAGCAGGCAGTTTCAGGTAGCTTCAAGGCAGCATGAATGCAGCCTTCCAAATGGGAAAGCAACTTTCGTTACAGCTGGCCTCCGTTTGCCTGCGCACACTCAGCATACCTCCCTGTGGTTTCTAACAAGTCAAAAGAGACCCAGGTTACACTGGGTTTCCATCCCTGAATCGCATTCTCAGAGGAGAGTGTTCTGCATCAAGTTAACTGCCTCAACCAAGGATCGCACTAGCTTCTCCTCTGGGGCCTGTGGCTATTCAACAGCCTGCTGTGCCACAGGAAGAACAGGACTGAAATTGCAGTAAGAACGCAAGGCGACTTTCTTTTGGAGGCACGGTGACTTCAGGCAGGAGGACCTAGATGGAATGCGAGGCCGAGGGTTCTCTCAGTGCAGCTCAGACTAGGGCAAGGCATAAGACCTCGAAGGCATAAGAGACGTGCCAGAAGTCTCTTCGTGAACGTGTGGGTGTGCTGGGGAAATTAAGCTGCCTCGGACCAGAGTGCAGTGCGTTTCCCTACACTCGGCGTATAGAGAGTGGCTCCCAAGGGCTACGGCCCTGGATGTTTCTTAGGAGACCTACGGGGGCCTGGGGGTACTCTGCGTTCAAGCCGGGAACAGGGTGCCCACGCGAGCCTGCTAGGTGTGCAGAAAACTCTCCTGCCGTTAAAGATATGCAGAGCAGAGTCTACGGCCTCATGGAAAGTACTGCACGCCTCCGCTTCTGCAGGACAAGTCAGGGCTTTACCTCCAGGCATGTGCTCATGCTGAGTGTCCCGTTAGTGACACAGCATTGAAAGATGCTGACTTTCTCCTCGAGCAGCGTGACTTCAGGAACGAAGTCCGGGAAGTATGCAAAGCACAGTGTTTTCTCATGGCAGCTCACACAAGGGCGACAACCAATAATTCCTGGGCACGTCGGACTCACCAGAAATACTTTCCTGAATCTGCTTGAGGGCTCTGGAAACGTAGCTCTCATCAAGCAACGTGCAGTGTGTTCCCCATCACTCGGCACGCACAGAGGGCCTCCGAGGGGCAGACCAGTGGGTCTCGATGTTGCTCGGCCGGACCAATGGGGTGGGGCGTCTGGCGGTACTCAGTGAACTTGGAGGGAAATGGATGCACACCCGAGGGGCCTAGGAGTCCTCCAAAGGGTACTTCCTTTGAAATAAAGCCGAAGAGCTACTAAGAACTCATGGAGACAGCTGCATGCCTCGCTTACTGCCCGGCTACTCAGGGCCTGACCTGGAGGCAAGTTCTCACGGAGAGTTTCTTTTGAGTTCTAGAGCGTGTCAGGCGGACCACCCTCTGCGGCCATGGAAGCACCTGGTTGAGATAGAGCAAACTCATTTTCTTCCCAGAAGCATTCCTACGGGGTCTCCAGGCCTGTCAACAGCAGGGAGTTTCAGGTAGCTTCAAGGCAGCATGAATGCAGCCTTCCACATGGCAAAGCAAGGATAGTTACAGCTGGCCTCCGTTTGCATGCGCACACTCAGCATACCTCCCTGTGGTTTCTAACAAGTCAAAAGAGACCCAGGTTACACGTGGTTTGCTTCCCTGAATCGCATTCTCGGAGGAGAGTGTTCTGCATCAAGTGAACTGCCTCAACCTAGGATCGCACTAGCTTCTCCTCTGGGGCATGTGGCTATTCAACAGCCTGCAGTGCCACAGGAAGAACAGGACTGAAATTGCAGTAAGAACGCAAGGCGACTTTCTTTAGGAGCACGGTGACTTCAGGCAGGAGGACCTAGATGGAATGCGAGGCCGAGGGTTCTCTCAGTGCAGCTCAGACTAGGGCAAGGCATAAGACCTCGAAGGCATAAGAGACGTGCCAGAAGGCTGTTCGTGAACCTGTGGGTGTGCTGGGGAAATTAAGCTGCCTCGGACCAGAGTGCAGTGCGTTTCCCTACACTCGGCGTATAGAGAGTGGCTCCCAACGGCTACGGCCCTGGATGTTGCTTAGGAGACCTACGGGGGCCTGGGGGTACTCTGCGTTCAAGCCGGGAACAGGGTGCCCACGCGAGCCTGCTAGGCGTGCAGAAAACTCTCCTGCCGTAAAAGATATGCAGAGCAGAGGCTACGGCCTCATGGAAAGTGCTGCACGCCTCCGCTTCTGCAGGACAAGTCAGGGCTTTACCTCCAGGCATGTGCTCATGCTGAGTGTCCCGTTAGTGACACAGCATTGAAAGATGCTGACTTTCTCTTCGAGCAGCGTGACTTCAGGAACGAGGTCCGGGAAGTATGCAAAGCACAGTGCTTTCTCATGGCAGCTCCCACAAGGGCGACAACCAATAATTCCTGGGCGCGTCGGACTCACCAGAAATACTTTTCTGAATCTGTTTGTGGGCTCTGGAAAGGTAGCTCTCCTCAAGGAACGTGCATTGTGTTGCCCATCACTCGGCACGCACAGAGGGCCTCCGAGGGGCAGACCAGTGGGCCTCGATGTTACTAAGCCGGACCAATGGGGTGGGGGATCTGGAGGTACTCAGTGAACTTGGAGGGAAATGGATGCACACCCGAGGGGCCTAGGAGTCCTCCAAAGGGTACTTCCTTTCAAATAAAGCCGAAGAGCTACTAAGAACTCATGGAGACAGCTGCATGCCTCGCTTTCTGCCCGGCTACTCAGGGACTGACCTGGAGGCAAGTTCTCACGGAGAGTTTCTTTTGAGTTCTAGCGCGTGTCAAGCGGACCACCCCTGCGGCCATGGAAGCACCTGGTTGAGATAGAGCAAACTCATTTTCTTCCCAGAAACATTCCTACTGGGTCTCCAGTCCTGTCAACAGCAGGGAGTTTCAGGTAGCTTCAAGGCAGCATGAATGCAGCCTTCCAAATGGGAAAGCAAGTATAGTTACAGCTGGCCTCCGTTTGCATGCGCACACTCAACATACCTCTCTGTGGTTTCTAACAAGTCAAAAGAGACCCAGGTTACACTGGATTTGCTTCCCTGAATCGAATTCTTGGAGGAGAGTGTTCTGCATCAAGTGAACTGCCTCAACCAAGGATCGCAGTATCTTCTTCTCTGGGGCCTCTGGCTATTAAACAGCCAGGAAGAACAGGATGTAATTGCAGTAAGAACGCAAGGCGACTTTCTTTTGGAGGCACGGTGACTTCAGGCAGGAGGACCTAGATGGAATGCGAGGCCGAGGGTTCTCTCAGTGCAGCTCAGACTAGGGCAAGGCGGAAGACCTCGAAGGCATGTGAGACGTGCCAGGAGTCTGTTCGTGAACGTGTGGGTGTTCTGGGGAAATTAAGCTGCCTCGGACCAGAGTGCAGTGCGTTTCCCTACACTCGGCGTATAGAGAGTGGCTCCCAAGGGCTACGGCCCTGGATGTTGCTTAGGAGACCTACGGGGGCCTGGGGGTACTCTGCGTTCAAGCCGGGAACAAGGTGCCCACGCGAGCCTGCTAGGTGTGCAGAAAACTCTCCTGCCGTAAAAGATACGCAGAGCAGAGGCTACGGCCTCATGGAAAGTGCTGCACGCCTCCGCTTCTGCAGGACAAGTCAGGGCTTTACCTCCAGGCATGTGCTCATGCTGAGTGTCCCGTTAGTGACACAGCATTGAAAGAAGCTGACTTTCTCCTCGAGCAGCGTGACTTCAGGAACGAGGTCCGGGAAGTACGCAAAGCACAGTGCTTTCTCATGGCAGCTCACACAAGGGCGACAACCAATAATTCCTGGGCACGTCGGCCTCACCAGAAATACTTTCCTGAATCTGCTTGAGGGCTCTGGAAAAGTAGCTCTCATCAAGGAACGTGCAGTGTGTTCCCCATCACTCGGCACGGACAGAGGGCCTGCGAGGGGCAGACCAGTGCGTCTCGATGTTGCTCAGCCGGACCAATGGGGTGGCGAGTCGGGAGGTACTCAGTGAACGTGGAGGGAAATGGATGCACACCCGAGGGGCCTAGGAGTCCTCCAAAGGGTACTTCCTTTGAAATAAAGCCGAAGAGCTACTAAGAACTCATGGAGACAGCTGCATGCCTCGCTTTCTGCCCGGCTACTCACGGCCTCACCTGGAGGCAAGTTCTCACGGAGAGTTTCTTTTTAGTTCTAGAGCGTGTGAGTCGGACCACCACTGCGGCCATGGAAGCACCTGGTTGAGATAGAGCAAACTCATTTTCTTCCCAGAAGCATTCCTACGGGGTCTCCAGGCCTGTCAACAGCAGGCAGTTTCAGGTAGTTTCAAGGCAGCATGAATGCTGCCTTCCACATGGCAAAGCAAGGATAGTTACAGCTGGCCTCCGTTTGCATGCGCACACTCAGCATACCTCCCTGTGGTTTCTAACAAGTCAAAAGAGACCCAGGTTACACTGGGTTTGCTTCCCTGAATCGCATTCTCGGAGGAGAGTGTTCTGCATCAAGTGAACTGCCTCAACCTAGGATCGCACTAGCTTCTCCTCTGGGGCATGTGGCTATTCAACAGCCTGCAGTGCCACAGGAAGAACAGGACTGAAATTGCAGTAAGAACGCAAGGCGACTTTCTTTTGGAGCACGGTGACTTCAGGCAGGAGGACCTAGATGGAATGCGAGGCCGAGGGTTCTCTCAGTGCAGCTCAGACTAGGGCAAGGCATAAGACCTCGAAGGCATAAGAGACGTGCCAGAAGGCTGTTCGTGAACCTGTGGGTGTGCTGGGGAAATTAAGCTGCCTCGGACCAGAGTGCAGTGCGTTTCCCTACACTCGGCGTATAGAGAGTGGCTCCCAACGGCTACGGCCCTGGATGTTGCTTAGGAGACCTACGGGGGCCTGGGGGTACTCTGCGTTCAAGCCGGGAACAGGGTGCCCACGCGAGCCTGCTAGGCGTGCAGAAAACTCTCCTGCCGTAAAAGATATGCAGAGCAGAGGCTACGGCCTCATGGAAAGTGCTGCACGCCTCCGCTTCTGCAGGACAAGTCAGGGCTTTACCTCCAGGCATGTGCTCATGCTGAGTGTCCCGTTAGTGACACAGCATTGAAAGATGCTGACTTTCTCCTCGAGCAGCGTGACTTCAGGAACGAGGTCCGGGAAGTATGCAAAGCACAGTGCTTTCTCATGGCAGCTCCCACAAGGGCGACAACCAATAATTCCTGGGCGCGTCGGACTCACCAGAAATACTTTTCTGAATCTGTTTGTGGGCTCTGGAAAGGTAGCTCTCCTCAAGGAACGTGCATTGTGTTGCCCATCACTCGGCACGCACAGAGGGCCTCCGAGGGGCAGACCAGTGGGCCTCGATGTTACTAAGCCGGACCAATGGGGTGGGGGGTCTGGAGGTACTCAGTGAACTTGGAGGGAAATGGATGCACACCCGAGGGGCCTAGGAGTCCTCCAAAGGGTACTTCCTTTGAAATAAAGCCGAAGAGCTACTAAGAACTCATGGAGACAGCTGCATGCCTCGCTTTTTGCCCGGCTACTCAGGGACTGACCTGGAGGCAAGTTCTCACGGAGAGTTTCTTTTGAGTTCTAGCGCGTGTCAAGCGGACCACCCCTGCGGCCATGGAAGCACCTGGTTGAGATAGAGCAAACTCATTTTCTGCCCAGAAACATTCCTACTGGGTCTCCAGTCCTGTCAACAGCAGGGAGTTTCAGGTAGCTTCAAGGCAGCATGAATGCAGCCTTCCAAATGGGAAAGCAAGTATAGTTACAGCTGGCCTCCGTTTGCATGCGCACACTCAACATACCTCTCTGTGGTTTCTAACAAGTCAAAAGAGACCCAGGTTACACTGGATTTGCTTCCCTGAATCGAATTCTCGGAGGAGAGTGTTCTGCATCAAGTGAACTGCCTCAACCAAGGATCGCAGTATCTTCTTCTCTGGGGCCTCTGGCTATTAAACAGCCAGGAAGAACAGGATGTAATTGCAGTAAGAAGGCAAGGCGACTTTCTTTTGGAGGCACGGTGACTTCAGGCAGGAGGACCTAGATGGAATGCGAGGCCGAGGGTTCTCTCAGTGCAGCTCAGACTAGGGCAAGGCGGAAGACCTCGAAGGCATGTGAGACGTGCCAGGAGTCTGTTCGTGAACGTGTGGGTGTTCTGGGGAAATTAAGCTGCCTCGGGCCAGAGTGCAGTGCGTTTCCCTACACTCGGCGTATAGAGAGTGGCTCCCAAGGGCTACGGCCCTGGATGTTGCTTAGGAGACCTACGGGGGCCTGGGGGTACTCTGCGTTCAAGCCGGGAACAAGGTGCCCACGCGAGCCTGCTAGGTGTGCAGAAAACTCTCCTGCCGTAAAAGATACGCAGAGCAGAGGCTACGGCCTCATGGAATGTGCTGCACGCCTCCGCTTCTGCAGGACAAGTCAGGGCTTTACCTCCAGGCATGTGCTCATGCTGAGTGTCCCGTTAGTGACACAGCATTGAAAGAAGCTGACTTTCTACTCGAGCAGCGTGACTTCAGGAACGAGGTCCGGGAAGTACGCAAAGCACAGTGCTTTCTCATGGCAGCTCACACAAGGGCGACAACCAATAATTCCTGGGCACGTCGGCCTCACCAGAAATACTTTCCTGAATCTGCTTGAGGGCTCTGGAAAAGTAGCTCTCATCAAGGAACGTGCAGTGTGTTCCCCATCACTCGGCACGGACAGAGGGCCTGCGAGGGGCAGACCAGTGCGTCTCGATGTTGCTCAGCCGGACCAATGGGGTGGCGAGTCGGGAGGTACTCAGTGAACGTGGAGGGAAATGGATGCACACCCGAGGGGCCTAGGAGTCCTCCAAAGGGTACTTCCTTTGAAATAAAGCCGAAGAGCTACTAAGAACTCATGGAGACAGCTGCATGCCTCGCTTTCTGCCCGGCTACTCACGGCCTCACCTGGAGGCAAGTTCTCACGGAGAGTTTCTTTTTAGTTCTAGAGCGTGTGAGTCGGACCACCACTGCGGCCATGGAAGCACCTGGTTGAGATAGAGCAAACTCATTTTCTTCCCAGAAGCATTCCTACGGGGTCTCCAGGCCTGTCAACAGCAGGCAGTTTCAGGTAGTTTCAAGGCAGCATGAATGCTGCCTTCCACATGGCAAAGCAAGGATAGTTACAGCTGGCCTCCGTTTGCATGCGCACACTCAGCATACCTCCCTGTGGTTTCTAACAAGTCAAAAGAGACCCAGGTTACACTGGGTTTGCTTCCCTGAATCGCATTCTCGGAGGAGAGTGTTCTGCATCAAGTGAACTGCCTCAACCTAGGATCGCACTAGCTTCTCCTCTGGGGCATGTGGCTATTCAACAGCCTGCAGTGCCACAGGAAGAACAGGACTGAAATTGCAGTAAGAACGCAAGGCGACTTTCTTTAGGAGCACGGTGACTTCAGGCAGGAGGACCTAGATGGAATGCGAGGCCGAGGGTTCTCTCAGTGCAGCTCAGACTAGGGCAAGGCATAAGACCTCGAAGGCATAAGAGACGTGCCAGAAGGCTGTTCGTGAACCTGTGGGTGTGCTGGGGAAATTAAGCTGCCTCGGACCAGAGTGCAGTGCGTTTCCCTACACTCGGCGTATAGAGAGTGGCTCCCAACGGCTACGGCCCTGGATGTTGCTTAGGAGACCTACGGGGGCCTGGGGGTACTCTGCGTTCAAGCCGGGAACAGGGTGCCCACGCGAGCCTGCTAGGCGTGCAGAAAACTCTCCTGCCGTAAAAGATATGCAGAGCAGAGGCTACGGCCTCATGGAAAGTGCTGCACGCCTCCGCTTCTGCAGGACAAGTCAGGGCTTTACCTCCAGGCATGTGCTCATGCTGAGTGTCCCGTTAGTGACACAGCATTGAAAGATGCTGACTTTCTCCTCGAGCAGCGTGACTTCAGGAACGAGGTCCGGGAAGTATGCAAAGCACAGTGCTTTCTCATGGCAGCTCCCACAAGGGCGACAACCAATAATTCCTGGGCGCGTCGGACTCACCAGAAATACTTTCCTGAATCTGTTTGTGGGCTCTGGAAAGGAAGCTCTCCTCAAGGAACGTGCATTGTGTTGCCCATCACTAGGCACGCACAGAGGACCTCCGAGGGGCAGACCAGTGGGCCTCGATGTTACTAAGCCGGACCAATGGGGTGGGGGGTCTGGAGGTACTCAGTGAACTTGGAGGGAAATGGATGCACACCCGAGGGGCCTAGGAGTCCTCCAAAGGGTACTTCCTTTGAAATAAAGCCGAAGAGCTACTAAGAACTCATGGAGACAGCTGCATGCCTCGCTTTCTGCCCGGCTACTCAGGGACTGGCCTGGAGGCATGTTCTCACGGAGAGTTTCTTTTGAGTTCTAGCGCGTGTCAAGCGGACCACCCCTGCGGCCATGGAAGCACCTGGTTGAGATAGAGCAAACTCATCTTCTTCTCAGAAGGATTCCTACGGGGTCTCCAGTCCTGTCAACAGCAGGGAGTTTCAGGTAGCTTCAAGGCAGCATGAATGCAGCCTTCCAAATGGGAAAGCATGTATCGTTACAGCTGGCCTCCGTTTGCATGCGCACACTCAACATACCTCTCTGTGGTTTCTAACAAGTCAAAAGAGACCCAGGTTACACTGGATTTGCTTCCCTGAATCGAATTCTCGGAGGAGAGTGTTCTGCATCAAGTGAACTGCCTCAACCTAGGATCGCACTAGCTTCTCCTCTGGGGCCTCTGGCTATTAAACAGCCAGGAAGAACAGGACTGAAATTGCAGTAAGAACGCAAGGCGACTTTCTTTTGGAGGCACGGTGACTTCAGGCAGGAGGACCTAGAAGGAATGCGAGGCCGAAGGTTCTCTCAGTGCAGCTCAGACTAGGGCAAGGTATAAGACCTCGAAGGCATAAGAGACGTGCCAGAAGTCTGTTCGTGAACGTGTGGGTGTGCTGGGGAAATTAAGCTGCCTCGGACCAGAGTGCAGTGCGTTTCCCTACACTCGGCGTATAGAGAGTGGCTCCCAAGGGCTACGGGCCTGGATGTTGCTTAGGAGACCTACGGGGGCCTGGGGGTACTCTGCGTTCAAGCCGGGAACAGGGTGCCCACGCGAGCCTGCTAGGTGTGCAGAAAACTCTCCTGCCGTAAAAGATATGCAGAGCAGAGGCTACGGCCTCATGGAAAGTGCTGCACGCCTCCGCTTCTGCAGGGCAAGTCAGGGCTTTACCTCCAGGCATGTGCTCATGCTGAGTGTCCCGTTAGTGACACAGCATTGAAAGAAGCTGACTTTCTCCTCGAGCAGCGTGACTTCAGGAACGAGGTCCGGGAAGTACGCAAAGCACAGTGCTTTCTCATGGCAGCTCACACAAGGGCGACAACCAATAATTCCTGGGCACGTCGGCCTCACCAGAAATACTTTCCTGAATCTGCTTGAGGGCTCTGGAAAAGTAGCTCTCATCAAGGAACGTGCAGTGTGTTCCCCATCACTCGGCACGCACAGAGGGCCTGCGAGGGGCAGACCAGTGGGTCTCGATGTTGCTCAGCCGGACCAATGGGGTGGCGGGTCTGGAGGTACTCAGTGAACTTGGAGGGAAATGGATGCACACCCGAGGGGCCTAGGAGTCCTCCAAAGGGTACTTCCTTTGAAATAAAGCCGAAGAGCTACTAAGAACTCATGGAGACAGCTGCATGCCTCGCTTTCTGCCCGGCTACTCACGGCCTCACCTGGAGGCAAGTTCTCACGGAGAGTTTCTTTTTAGTTCTAGAACGTGTGAGTCGGACCACCACTGCGGCCATGGAAGCACCTGGTTGAGATAGAGCAAACTCATTTTCTTCCCAGAAGCATTCCTACGGGGTCTCCAGGCCTGTCAACAGCAGGCAGTTTCAGGTAGTTTCAAGGCAGCATGAATGCTGCCTTCCACATGGCAAAGCAAGGATAGTTACAGCTGGCCTCCGTTTGCATGCGCACACTCAGCATACCTCCCTGTGGTTTCTAACAAGTCAAAAGAGACCCAGGTTACACTGGGTTTGCTTCCCTGAATCGCATTCTCGGAGGAGAGTGTTCTGCATCAAGTGAACTGCCTCAACCTAGGATCGCACTAGCTTCTCCTCTGGGGCATGTGGCTATTCAACAGCCTGCAGTGCCACAGGAAGAACAGGACTGAAATTGCAGTAAGAACGCAAGGCGACTTTCTTTAGGAGGCACGGTGACTTCAGGCAGGAGGACCTAGATGGAATGCGAGGCCGAGGGTTCTCTCAGTGCAGCTCAGACTAGGGCAAGGCATAAGACCTCGAAGGCATAAGAGACGTGCCAGAAGGCTGTTCGTGAACCTGTGGGTGTGCTGGGGAAATTAAGCTGCCTCGGACCAGAGTGCAGTGCGTTTCCCTACACTCGGCGTATAGAGAGTGGCTCCCAACGGCTACGGCCCTGGATGTTGCTTAGGAGACCTACGGGGGCCTGGGGGTACTCTGCGTTCAAGCCGGGAACAGGGTGCCCACGCGAGCCTGCTAGGTGTGCAGAAAACTCTCCTGCCTTAAAAGATTTGCAGAGCACAGTCTACGGCCTCATGGAAAGTGCTGCACGCCTCCGCTTCTGCAGGGCAAGTCAGGGCTTTACCTCCAGGCATGTGCTCATGCTGAGTGTCCCGTTAGTGACACAGCATTGAAAGATGCTGACTTTCTCCTCGAGCAGCGTGACTACAGGAACGAGGTCCGGGAAGTATGCAAAGCACAGTGCTTTCTCATGGCAGCTCACACAAGGGCGACAACGAATAATTCCTGGGCGCGTCGGACTCACCAGAAATACTTTCCTGAATCTGTTTGTGGGCTCTGGAAAGGTAGCTCTCCTCAAGGAACGTGCATTGTGTTCCCCATCACTCGGCACGCACAGAGGGCCTCCGAGGGGCAGACCAGTGGGTCTCGATGTTGCTCGGCCGGACCAATGGGGTGGGGTGTCTGGAGGTACTCAGTGAACTTGGAGGGAAATGGATGCACACCCGAGGGGCCTAGGAGTCCTCCAAAGGGTACTTCTTTTGAAATAAAGCCGAAGAGCTACTAAGAACTCATGGAAACAGCTGCATGCCTCGCTTTCTGCCCGGCTACTCAGGGCCTGACCTAGAGGCAAGTTCTCACGGTGAGTTTCTCTTTAGTTCTAGAACGTGTCAGGCGGACCACCCCTGCGGCCATGGAAGCACCTGGTTGAGATAGAGCAAACTCATTTTCTTCCCAGAAACATTCCTACTGGGTCTCCAGTCCTGTCAACAGCAGGGAGTTTCAGGTCGCTTCAAGGCAGCATGAATGCAGCCTTCCAAATGGGAAAGCAAGGATAGTTACAGCTGGCCTCCGTTTGCATGCGCACACTCAGCATACCTCCCTGTGGTTTCTAACAAGTCAAAAGAGACCCAGGTTACACTGGGTTTGCTTCCCTGAATCGCATTCTCAGAGGAGAGTATTCTGCATCAAGTGAACTGCCTCAACCAAGGATCGCAGTAGCTTCTCCTCTGGGGCCTGTGGCTATTAAACAGCCAGGAAGAACAGGACTGAAATTGCAGTAAGAACGCAAGGCGACTTTCTTTTGGAGGCCCGGTGACTTCAGGCAGGAGGACCTAGATGGAATGCGAGGCCGAGGGTTCTCTCAGTGCAGCTCACACTACGGCAAGGCGGAAGACCTCGAAGGCATGTGAGACGTGCCAGGAGTCTGTTCGTGAACGTGTGGGTGTGCTGGGGAAATTAAGCTGCCTCGGACCAGAGTGCAGTGCGTTTCCCTACACTCGGCGTATAGAGAGTGGCTCCCAAGGGCTACGGGCCTGGATGTTGCTTAGGAGACCAACGGGGGCCTGGGGGTACTCTGCGTTCAAGCCGGGAACAGGGTGCCCACGCGAGCCTGCTAGGTGTGCAGAAAACTCTCCTGCCGTAAAAGATATGCAGAGCAGAGGCTACGGCCTCATGGAAAGTGCTGCACGCCTCCGCTTCTGCAGGACAATTCAGGGCTTTACCTCCAGGCATGTGCTCTTGCTGAGTGTCCCGTTAGTGACACAGCATTGAAAGATGCTGGCTTTCTCCTGGAGCAGCGTGACTTCAGGAACGAGGTCCGGGAAGTATGCAAAGCACAGTGCTTTCTCATGGCAGCTCACACAAGGGCGACAACCAATAATTCCTGGGCGCGTCGGACTCACCAGAAATACTTTCTTGAATCTGTTTGTGGGCCCTGGAAAGGTAGCTCTCCTCAAGGAACGTGCATTGTGTTGCCCATCACTCGGCACGCACAGAGGGCCTCCGAGGGGCAGACCAGTGGGCCTCGATGTTGCTCAGCCGGACCAATGGGGTGGGGGTCTGGAGGTACTCAGTGAACTTGGAGGGAAATGGATGCACACCCGAGGGGCCTAGGAGTCCTCCAAAGGGTACTTCCTTTGAAATAAAGCCGAAGAGCTACTAAGAACTCATGGAGACAGCTGCATGCCTCGCTTACTGCCCGGCTACTCAGGGCCTGACCTGGAGGCAAGTTCTCACGGAGAGTTTCTTTTGAGTTCTAGAGCGTGTCAGGCGGACCACCCCTGCGGCCATGGAAGCACCTGGTTGAGATAGAGCAAGCTCATTTTCTTCCCAGAAGCATTCCTACGGGGTCTCCAGGACTGTCAACAGCAGGCAGTTTCAGGTAGCTTCAAGGCAGCATGAATGCAGCCTTCCACATGGCAAAGCAAGGATAGTTACAGCTGTCCTCCGTTTGCATGCGCACACTCAGCATACCTCCCTGTGGTTTCTAACAAGTCAAAAGAGACCCAGGTTACACTGGATTTGCTCCCCTGAATCGAATTCTCGGAGGAGAGTGTTCTGCAACAAGTGAACTGCCTGAACCAAGGATCGCACTAGCTTCTCCTCTGGGGCCTGTGGCTATTCAACAGCCTGAAGTGCCACAGGAAGAACGGGACTGAAATTGCAGTAAGAACGAAAGGCGACTTTCTTTTGGAGGCACGGTGACTTCAGGCAGGAGGACCTAGATGGAATGCGAGGCCGAGGGTTCTCTCAGTGCAGCTCAGACAAGGGCAAGGCATAAGACCTCGAAGGCATAAGAGACGTGCCAGAAGGCTGTTCGTGAACCTGTGGGTGTGCTGGGGAAATTAAGCTGCCTCGGACCAGAGTGCAGTGCGTTTCCCTACACTCGGCGTATAGAGAGTGGCTCCCAATGGCTACGGCCCTGGATGTTGCTTAGGAGACCTACCGGGGCCTGGGGGTACTCTGCGTTCAAGCCGGGAACAGGTGCCCACGCGAGCCTGCTAGGTGTGCAGAAAACTCTCCTGCTTTAAAAGATATGCAGAGCAGAGGCTACGGCCTCATGGAAAGTGCTGCACGCCTCCGCTTCTGCAGGACAAGTCAGGGCTTTACCTCCAGGCATGTGCTCATGCTGAGTGTCCCGTTAGTGACACAGCATTGAAAGATGCTGACTTTCTCCTCGAGCAGCGTGACTTCAGGAACGAGGTCCGGGAAGTATGCAAAGCACAGTGCTTTCTCATGGCAGCTCACACAAGGGCGACAACGAATAATCCCTGGGCCCGTCGGACTCACCAGAAATACTTTCCTGAATCTGTTTGTGGGCTCTGGAAAGGTAGCTCTCCTCAAGGAACGTGCATTGTGTTCCCCATCACTCGGCACACACTAGGGCCTCCGAGGGGTAGAACAGTGGGCCGCGATGTTTCTCAGCCGGACCAATGGGGTGAGGGTGTCTAAAGGTAGTAAGTGAACTTGGAGGGAAATGGATGCACACCCGAGGGGACTAGGAGTCCTCCAAAGGGTACTTCTTTTGAAATAAAGCCGAAGAGCTACTAAGAACTCATGGAAACAGCTGCATGCCTCGCTTTCTGCCCGGCTACTCAGGGCCTGACCTAGAGGCAAGTTCTCACGGTGAGTTTCTCTTTAGTTCTAGAACGTGTCAGGCGGACCACCCCTGCGGCCATGGAAGCACCTGGTTGAGATAGAGCAAACTCATTTTCTTCCCAGAAACATTCCTACTGGGTCTCCAGTCCTGTCAACAGCAGGGAGTTTCAGGTCGCTTCAAGGCAGCATGAATGCAGCCTTCCAAATGGGAAAGCAAGTATAGTTACAGCTGGCCTCCGTTTGCATGCGCACACTCAACATACCTCTCTGTGGTTTCTAACAAGTCAAAAGAGACCCAGGTTACACTGGGTTTGCTTCCCTGAATCGAATTCTCGGAGGAGAGTGTTCTGCATCAAGTGAACTGCCTCAACCAAGGATCGCAGTAGCTTCTCCTCTTGGGCCTCTGGCTATTAAACAGCCAGGAAGAACAGGACTGAAATTGCAGTAAGAACGCAAGGCGACTTTCTTTTGGAGGCACGGTGACTTCAGGCAGGAGGACCTAGATGGAATGCGAGGCCGAGGGTTCTCTCAGTGCAGCTCAGACTAGGGCAAGGCGGAAGACCTCGAAGGCATGTGAGACGTGCCAGGAGTCTGTTCGTGAACGTGTGGGTGTGCTGGGGAAATTAAGCTGCCTCGGACCAGAGTGCAGTGCGTTTCCCTACACTCGGCGTATAGAGAGTGGCTCCCAAGGGCTACGGGCCTGGATGTTGCTTAGGAGACGTACCGGGGCCTGGGGCTATTCTGTGTTCAAGGTGGGAAAAGGGTGCCCACGCGAGCCTGCTAGGTGTGCAGAAAACTCTCCTGCCGTAAAAGATATGCAGAGCAGAGGCTACGGCCTCATGGAAAGTGCTGCACGCCTCCGCTTCTGCAGGACAAGTCAGGGCTTTACCTCCAGGCATGTGCTCATGCTGAGTGTCCCGTTAGTGACACAGCATTGAAAGATGCTGACTTTCTCCTGGAGCAGCGTGACTTCAGGAACGAGGTCCGGGAAGTATGCAAAGCACAGTGCTTTCTCATGGCAGCTCCCACAAGGGCGACAACCAATAATTCCTGGGCACGTCGAACTCACCAAAAATACTTTTCTGAATCTGTTTGTGGGCTCTGGAAAGGTAGCTCTCCTCAAGGAACGTGCATTGTGTTGCCCATCACTCGGCACGCACAGAGGGCCTCCGAGGGGCAGACCAGTGGGCCTCGATGTTACTAAGCCGGACCAATGGGGTGGGGGGTCTGGAGGTACTCAGTGAACTTGGAGGGAAATGGATGCACACCCGAGGGTCCTAGGAGTCCTCCAAAGGGTACTTCCTTTGAAATAAAGCCGAAGAGCTACTAAGAACTCATGGAGACAGCTGCATGCCTCGCTTTCTGCCCGGCTACTCATGGACTGACCTGGAGGCAATTTCTCACGGAGAGTTTCTTTTGAGTTCTAGCGCGTGTCAAGCGGACCACCCCTGCGGCCATGGAAGCACCTGGTTGAGATAGAGCAAACTCATTTTCTGCCCAGAAACATTCCTTCTGGGTCTCCAGTCCTGTCAACAGCAGGGAGTTTCAGGTAGCTTCAAGGCAGCATGAATGCAGCCTTCCAAATGGGAAAGCAAGTATAGTTACAGCTGGCCTCCGTTTGCATGCGCACACTCAACATACCTCTCTGTGGTTTCTAACAAGTCAAAAGAGACCCAGGTTACACTGGATTTGCTTCCCTGAATCGAATTCTCGGAGGAGAGTGTTCTGCATCAAGTGAACTTCCTCAACCTAGGATCGCACTAGCTTCTCCTCTGGGGCATGTGGCTATTCAACAGCCTGCAGTGCCACAGGAAGAACAGGACTGAAATTGCAGTAAGAACGCAAGGCGACTTTCTTTAGGAGGCACGTTGACTTCAGGCAGGAGGACCTAGATGGAATGCGGGGCCGAGGGTTCTCTCAGTGCAGCTGAGACTAGGGCAAGGCATAAGACCTCGAAGGCATAAGAGACGTGCCAGAAGTCTGTTCGTGAACCTGTGGGTGTGCTGGGGAAATTAAGCTGCCTCGGACCAGAGTGCAGTGCGTTTCCCTACACTCGGCGTATAGAGAGTGGCTCCCAACGGCTACGGCCCTGGATGTTGCTTAGGAGACCTACGGGGGCCTGGGGGTACTCTGCGTTCAAGCCGGGAACAGGGTGCCCACGCGAGCCTGCTAGGTGTGCAGAAAACTCTCCTGCCGTAAAAGATATGCAGAGCAGAGGCTACGGCCTCATGGAATGTGCTGCACGCCTCCGCTTCTGCAGGACAAGTCAGGGCTTTACCTCCAGGCATGTGCTCATGCTGAGTGTCCCGTTAGTGACACAGCATTGAAAGATGCTGACTTTCTCCTGGAGCAGCGTGACTTCAGGAACGAGGTCCGGGAAGTATGCAAAGCACAGTGCTTTCTCATGGCAGCTCCCACAAGGGCGACAACCAATAATTCCTGGGCGCGTCGGACTCACCAGAAATACTTTTCTGAATCTGTTTGTGGGCTCTGGAAAGGTAGCTCTCCTCAAGGAACGTGCATTGTGTTGCCCATCACTCGGCACGCACAGAGGGCCTCCGAGGGGCAGACCAGTGGGCCTCGATGTTACTAAGCCGGACCAATGGGGTGGGGGATCTGGAGGTACTCAGTGAACTTGGAGGGAAATGGATGCACACCCGAGGGGCCTAGGAGTCCTCCAAAGGGTACTTCCTTTCAAATAAAGCCGAAGAGCTACTAAGAACTCATGGAGACAGCTGCATGCCTCGCTTTCTGCCCGGCTACTCAGGGACTGACCTGGAGGCAAGTTCTCACGGAGAGTTTCTTTTGAGTTCTAGCGCGTGTCAAGCGGACCACCCCTGCGGCCATGGAAGCACCTGGTTGAGATAGAGCAAACTCATTTTCTGCCCAGAAACATTCCTTCTGGGTCTCCAGTCCTGTCAACAGCAGGGAGTTTCAGGTAGCTTCAAGGCAGCATGAATGCAGCCTTCCAAATGGGAAAGCAAGTATAGTTACAGCTGGCCTCCGTTTGCATGCGCACACTCAACATACCTCTCTGTGGTTTCTAACAAGTCAAAAGAGACCCAGGTTACACTGGATTTGCTTCCCTGAATCGAATTCTCGGAGGAGAGTGTTCTGCATCAAGTGAACTGCCTCAACCAAGGATCGCAGTATCTTCTTCTCTGGGGCCTCTGGCTATTAAACAGCCAGGAAGAACAGGATGTAATTGCAGTAAGAAGGCAAGGCGACTTTCTTTTGGAGGCACGGTGACTTCAGGCAGGAGGACCTAGATGGAATGCGAGGCCGAGGGTTCTCTCAGTGCAGCTCAGACTAGGGCAAGGCGGAAGACCTCGAAGGCATGTGAGACGTGCCAGGAGTCTGTTCGTGAACGTGTGGGTGTGCTGGGGAAATTAAGCTGCCTCGGACCAGAGTGCAGTGCGTTTCCCTACACTCGGCGTATAGAGAGTGGCTCCCAAGGGCTACGGCCCTGGATGTTGCTTAGGAGACCTACGGGGGCCTGGGGGTACTCTGCGTTCAAGCCGGGAACAAGGTGCCCACGCGAGCCTGCTAGGTGTGCAGAAAACTCTCCTGCCGTAAAAGATACGCAGAGCAGAGGCTACGGCCTCATGGAATGTGCTGCACGCCTCCGCTTCTGCAGGACAAGTCAGGGCTTTACCTCCAGGCATGTGCTCATGCTGAGTGTCCCGTTAGTGACACAGCATTGAAAGAAGCTGACTTTCTCCTGGAGCAGCGTGACTTCAGGAACGAGGTCCGGGAAGTATGCAAAGCACAGTGCTTTCTCATGGCAGCTCCCACAAGGGCGACAACCAATAATTCCTGGGCACGTCGAACTCACCAGAAATACTTTTCTGAATCTGTCTGTGGGCTCTGGAAAGGTAGCTCTCCTCAAGGAACGTGCATTGTGTTGCCCATCACTCGGCACGCACAGAGGGCCTCCGAGGGGCAGACCAGTGGGCCTCGATGTTACTAAGCCGGACCAATGGGGTGGGGGGTCTGGAGGTACTCAGTGAACTTGGAGGGAAATGGATGCACACCCGAGGGTCCTAGGAGTCCTCCAAAGGGTACTTCCTTTGAAATAAAGCCGAAGAGCTACTAAGAACTCATGGAGACAGCTGCATGCCTCGCTTTCTGCCCGGCTACTCATGGACTGACCTGGAGGCAATTTCTCACGGAGAGTTTCTTTTGAGTTCTAGCGCGTGTCAAGCGGACCACCCCTGCGGCCATGGAAGCACCTGGTTGAGATAGAGCAAACTCATTTTCTGCCCAGAAACATTCCTACTGGGTCTCCAGTCCTGTCAACAGCAGGGAGTTTCAGGTAGCTTCAAGGCAGCATGAATGCAGCCTTCCAAATGGGAAAGCAAGTATAGTTACAGCTGGCCTCCGTTTGCATGCGCACACTCAACATACCTCTCTGTGGTTTCTAACAAGTCAAAAGAGACCCAGGTTACACTGGATTTGCTTCCCTGAATCGAATTCTCGGAGGAGAGTGTTCTGCATCAAGTGAACTGCCTCAGCCTAGGATCGCACTAGCTTCTCCTCTGGGGCATGTGGCTATTCAACAGCCTGCAGTGCCACAGGAAGAACAGGACTGAAATTGCAGTAAGAACGCAAGGCGACTTTCTTTTGGAGGCACGGTGACTTCAGGCAGGAGGACCTAGATGGAATGCGAGGCCGAGGGTTCTCTCAGTGCAGCTGAGACTAGGGCAAGGCATAAGACCTCGAAGGCATAAGAGACGTGCCAGAAGTCTGTTCGTGAACCTGTGGGTGTGCTGGGGAAATTAAGCTGCCTCGGACCAGAGTGCAGTGCGTTTCCCTACACTCGGCGTATAGAGAGTGGCTCCCAACGGCTACGGCCCTGGATGTTGCTTAGGAGACCTACGGGGGCCTGGGGGTACTCTGCGTTCAAGCCGGGAACAGGGTGCCCACGCGAGCCTGCTAGGTGTGCAGAAAACTCTCCTGCCGTAAAAGATATGCAGAGCAGAGGCTACGGCCTCATGGAATGTGCTGCACGCCTCCGCTTCTGCAGGACAAGTCAGGGCTTTACCTCCAGGCATGTGCTCATGCTGAGTGTCCCGTTAGTGACACAGCATTGAAAGATGCTGACTTTCTCCTCGAGCAGCGTGACTTCAGGAACGAGGTCCGGGAAGTATGCAAAGCACAGTGCTTTCTCATGGCAGCTCCCACAAGGGCGACAACCAATAATTCCTGGGCGCGTCGGACTCACCAGAAATACTTTTCTGAATCTGTTTGTGGGCTCTGGAAAGGTAGCTCTCCTCAAGGAACGTGCATTGTGTTGCCCATCACTCGGCACGCACAGAGGGCCTCCGAGGGGCAGACCAGTGGGCCTCGATGTTACTAAGCCGGACCAATGGGGTGGGGGATCTGGAGGTACTCAGTGAACTTGGAGGGAAATGGATGCACACCCGAGGGGCCTAGGAGTCCTCCAAAGGGTACTTCCTTTCAAATAAAGCCGAAGAGCTACTAAGAACTCATGGAGACAGCTGCATGCCTCGCTTTCTGCCCGGCTACTCAGGGACTGACCTGGAGGCAAGTTCTCACGGAGAGTTTCTTTTGAGTTCTAGCGCGTGTCAAGCGGACCACCCCTGCGGCCATGGAAGCACCTGGTTGAGATAGAGCAAACTCATTTTCTGCCCAGAAACATTCCTTCTGGGTCTCCAGTCCTGTCAACAGCAGGGAGTTTCAGGTAGCTTCAAGGCAGCATGAATGCAGCCTTCCAAATGGGAAAGCAAGTATAGTTACAGCTGGCCTCCGTTTGCATGCGCACACTCAACATACCTCTCTGTGGTTTCTAACAAGTCAAAAGAGACCCAGGTTACACTGGATTTGCTTCCCTGAATCGAATTCTCGGAGGAGAGTGTTCTGCATCAAGTGAACTGCCTCAACCAAGGATCGCAGTATCTTCTTCTCTGGGGCCTCTGGCTATTAAACAGCCAGGAAGAACAGGATGTAATTGCAGTAAGAAGGCAAGGCGACTTTCTTTTGGAGGCACAGTGACTTCAGGCAGGAGGACCTAGATGGAATGCGAGGCCGAGGGTTCTCTCAGTGCAGCTCAGACTAGGGCAAGGCGGAAGACCTCGAAGGCATGTGAGACGTGCCAGGAGTCTGTTCGTGAACGTGTGGGTGTGCTGGGGAAATTAAGCTGCCTCGGACCAGAGTGCAGTGCGTTTCCCTACACTCGGCGTATAGAGAGTGGCTCCCAACGGCTACGGCCCTGGATGTTGCTTAGGAGACCTACGGGGGCCTGGGGGTACTCTGCGTTCAAGCCGGGAACAAGGTGCCCACGCGAGCCTGCTAGGTGTGCAGAAAACTCTCCTGCCGTAAAAGATACGCAGAGCAGAGGCTACGGCCTCATGGAATGTGCTGCACGCCTCCGCTTCTGCAGGACAAGTCAGGGCTTTACCTCCAGGCATGTGCTCATGCTGAGTGTCCCGTTAGTGACACAGCATTGAAAGAAGCTGACTTTCTCCTCGAGCAGCGTGACTTCAGGAACGAGGTCCGGGAAGTACGCAAAGCACAGTGCTTTCTCATGGCAGCTCACACAAGGGCGACAACCAATAATTCCTGGGCACGTCGGCCTCACCAGAAATACTTTCCTGAATCTGCTTGAGGGCTCTGGAAAAGTAGCTTTCATCAAGGAACGTGCAGTGTGTTCCCCATCACTCGGCACGGACAGAGGGCCTGCGAGGGGCAGACCAGTGCGTCTCGATGTTGCTCAGCCGGACCAATGGGGTGGCGGGTCTGGAGGTACTCAGTGAACGTGGAGGGAAATGGATACACACCCGAGGGGCCTAGGAGTCCTCCAAAGGGTACTTCCTTTGAAATAAAGCCGAAGAGCTACTAAGAACTCATGGAGACAGCTGCATGCCTCGCTTTCTGCCCGGCTACTCAGGGCCTGACCTGGAGGCAAGTTCTCACGGAGAGTTTCTTTTTAGTTCTAGAGCGTGTGAGTCGGACCACCACTGCGGCCATGGAAGCACCTGGTTGAGATAGAGCAAACTCATTTTCTTCCCAGAAGCATTCCTACGGGGTCTCCAGGCCTGTCAACAGCAGGCAGTTTCAGGTAGTTTCAAGGCAGCATGAATGCTGCCTTCCACATGGCAAAGCAAGGATAGTTACAGCTGGCCTCCGTTTGCATGCGCACACTCAGCATACCTCCCTGTGGTTTCTAACAAGTCAAAAGAGACCCAGGTTACACTGGGTTTGCTCCCCTGAATCGCATTCTCGGAGGAGAGTGTTCTGCATCAAGTGAACTGCCTCAACCTAGGATCGCACTAGCTTCTCCTCTGGGGCATGTGGCTATTCAACAGCCTGCAGTGCCACAGGAAGAACAGGACTGAAATTGCAGTAAGAACGCAAGGCGACTTTCTTTAGGAGCACGGTGACTTCAGGCAGGAGGACCTAGATGGAATGCGAGGCCGAGGGTTCTCTCAGTGCAGCTCAGACTAGGGCAAGGCATAAGACCTCGAAGGCATAAGAGACGTGCCAGAAGGCTGTTCGTGAACCTGTGGGTGTGCTGGGGAAATTAAGCTGCCTCGGACCAGAGTGCAGTGCGTTTCCCTACACTCGGCGTATAGAGAGTGGCTCCCAACGGCTACGGCCCTGGATGTTGCTTAGGAGACCTACGGGGGCCTGGGGGTACTCTGCGTTCAAGCCGGGAACAGGGTGCCCACGCGAGCCTGCTAGGCGTGCAGAAAACTCTCCTGCCGTAAAAGATATGCAGAGCAGAGGCTACGGCCTCATGGAAAGTGCTGCACGCCTCCGCTTCTGCAGGACAAGTCAGGGCTTTACCTCCAGGCATGTGCTCATGCTGAGTGTCCCGTTAGTGACACAGCATTGAAAGATGCTGACTTTCTCCTCGAGCAGCGTGACTTCAGGAACGAGGTCCGGGAAGTATGCAAAGCACAGTGCTTTCTCATGGCAGCTCCCACAAGGGCGACAACCAATAATTCCTGGGCGCGTCGGACTCACCAGAAATACTTTCCTGAATCTGTTTGTGGGCTCTGGAAAGGAAGCTCTCCTCAAGGAACGTGCATTGTGTTGCCCATCACTAGGCACGCACAGAGGACCTCCGAGGGGCAGACCAGTGGGCCTCGATGTTACTAAGCCGGACCAATGGGGTGGGGGGTCTGGAGGTACTCAGTGAACTTGGAGGGAAATGGATGCACACCCGAGGGGCCTAGGAGTCCTCCAAAGGGTACTTCCTTTGAAATAAAGCCGAAGAGCTACTAAGAACTCATGGAGACAGCTGCATGCCTCGCTTTCTGCCCGGCTACTCAGGGACTGGCCTGGAGGCATGTTCTCACGGAGAGTTTCTTTTGAGTTCTAGCGCGTGTCAAGCGGACCACCCCTGCGGCCATGGAAGCACCTGGTTGAGATAGAGCAAACTCATTTTCTTCCCAGAAACATTCCTACTGGGTCTCCAGTCCTGTCAACAGCAGGGAGTTTCAGGTAGCTTCAAGGCAGCATGAATGCAGCCTTCCAAATGGGAAAGCATGTATCGTTACAGCTGGCCTCCGTTTGCATGCGCACACTCAACATACCTCTCTGTGGTTTCTAACAAGTCAAAAGAGACCCAGGTTACACTGGATTTGCTTCCCTGAATCGAATTCTCGGAGGAGAGTGTTCTGCATCAAGTGAACTGCCTCAACCTAGGATCGCACTAGCTTCTCCTCTGGGGCCTCTGGCTATTAAACAGCCAGGAAGAACAGGACTGAAATTGCAGTAAGAACGCAAGGCGACTTTCTTTTGGAGGCACGGTGACTTCAGGCAGGAGGACCTAGATGGAATGCGAGGCCGAAGGTTCTCTCAGTGCAGCTCAGACTAGGGCAAGGTATAAGACCTCGAAGGCATAAGAGACGTGCCAGAAGTCTGTTCGTGAACGTGTGGGTGTGCTGGGGAAATTAAGCTGCCTCGGACCAGAGTGCAGTGCGTTTCCCTACACTCGGCGTATAGAGAGTGGCTCCCAAGGGCTACGGGCCTGGATGTTGCTTAGGAGACCTACGGGGGCCTGGGGGTACTCTGCGTTCAAGCCGGGAACAGGGTGCCCACGCGAGCCTGCTAGGTGTGCAGAAAACTCTCCTGCCGTAAAAGATATGCAGAGCAGAGGCTACGGCCTCATGGAAAGTGCTGGACGCCTCCGCTTCTGCAGGGCAAGTCAGGGCTTTACCTCCAGGCATGTGCTCATGCTGACTGTCCCATTAGTGACACAGTATTAAAAGAAGCTGACTTTCTCCTCGAGCAGCGTGACTTCAGGAACGAGGTCCGGGAAGTACGCAAAGCACAGTGCTTTCTCATGGCAGCTCACACAAGGGCGACAACCAATAATTCCTGGGCACGTCGGCCTCACCAGAAATACTTTCCTGAATCTGCTTGAGGGCTCTGGAAAAGTAGCTCTCATCAAGGAACGTGCAGTGTGTTCCCCATCACTCGGCACGCACAGAGGACCTGCGAGGGGCAGACCAGTGGGTCTCGATGTTGCTCAGCCGGACCAATGGGGTGGCGGGTCGGGAGGTACTCAGTGAACTTGGAGGGAAATGGATGCACACCCGAGGGGCCTAGGAGTCCTCCAAAGGGTACTTCCTTTGAAATAAAGCCGAAGAGCTACTAAGAACTCATGGAGACAGCTGCATGCCTCGCTTTCTGCCCGGCTACTCACGGCCTCACCTAGAGGCAAGTTCTCACGGAGAGTTTCTTTTTAGTTCTAGAGCGTGTGAGTCGGAGCACCACTGCGGCCATGGAAGCACCTGGTTGAGATAGAGCAAACTCATTTTCTTCCCAGAAGCATTCCTACGGGGTCTCCAGGCCTGTCAACAGCAGGCAGTTTCAGGTAGTTTCAAGGCAGCATGAATGCTGCCTTCCACATGGCAAAGCAAGGATAGTTACAGCTGGCCTCCGTTTGCATGCGCACACTCAGCATACCTCCCTGTGGTTTCTAACAAGTCAAAAGAGACCCAGGTTACACTGGGTTTGCTTCCCTGAATCGCATTCTCGGAGGAGAGTGTTCTGCATCAAGTGAACTGCCTCAACCTAGGATCGCACTAGCTTCTCCTCTGGGGCATGTGGCTATTCAACAGCCTGCAGTGCCACAGGAAGAACAGGACTGAAATTGCAGTAAGAACGCAAGGCGACTTTCTTTAGGAGGCACGGTGACTTCAGGCAGGAGGACCTAGATGGAATGCGAGGCCGAGGGTTCTCTCAGTGCAGCTCAGACTAGGGCAAGGCATAAGACCTCGAAGGCATAAGAGACGTGCCAGAAGGCTGTTCGTGAACCTGTGGGTGTGCTGAGGAAATTAAGCTGCCTCGGACCAGAGTGCAGTGCGTTTCCCTACACTCGGCGTATAGAGAGTGGCTCCCAACGGCTACGGCCCTGGATGTTGCTTAGGAGACCTACGGGGGCCTGGGGGTACTCTGCGTTCAAGCCGGGAACAGGGTGCCCACGCGAGCCTGCTAGGTGTGCAGAAAACTCTCCTGCCGTAAAAGATATGCAGAGCAGAGGCTACGGCCTCATGGAAAGTGCTGCACGCCTCCGCTTCTGCAGGACAAGTCAGGGCTTTACCTCCAGGCATGTGCTCATGCTGAGTGTCCCGTTAGTGACACAGCATTGAAAGATGCTGACTTTCTCCTCGAGCAGCGTGACTTCAGGAACGAGGTCCGGGAAGTACGCAAAGCACAGTGCTTTCTCATGGCAGCTCCCACAAGGGCGACAACCAATAATTCCTGGGCGCGTCGGACTCACCAGAAATACTTTCCTGAATCTGCTTGAGGGCTCTGGAAAAGTAGCTCTCATCAAGGAACGTGCAGTGTGTTCCCCATCACTCGACACGCACAGAGGGCCTCGAGGGGCGGACCAGTGGGTCTCGATGTTGCTCAGCCGGACCAATGGGGTGGCGGGTCTGGAGGTACTCAGTGAACTTGGAGGGAAATGGATGCACACCCGAGGGGCCTAGGAGTCCTCCAAAGGGTACTTCCTTTGAAATAAAGCCGAAGAGCTACTAAGAACTCATGGAGACAGCTGCCTTCCTCGCTTTCTGCCCGGCTACTCAGGGCCTCACCTGGAGGCAAGTTTTCACGGAGAGTTTCTTTTTTGTTCTAGAGCGTGTCAGGCGGACCACCAATGCGGCCATGGAAGCACCTGGTTGAGATAGAGCAAACTCATTTTCTTCTCAGAAGCATTCCTACGGGGTCTCCAGGCCTGTCAACAGCAGGGAGTTTCAGGTAGCTTCAAGGCAGCATGAATGCAGCCTTCCACATGGCAAAGCAAGGATAGTTACAGCTGGCCTCCGTTTGCATGCGCACACTCAGCATACCTCCCTGTGGTTTCTAACAAGTCAAAAGAGACCCAGGTTACACGTGGTTTGCTTCCCTGAATCGCATTCTCGGAGGAGAGTGTTCTGCATCAAGTGAACTGCCTCAACCTAGGATCGCACTAGCTTCTCCTCTGGGGCATGTGGCTATTCAACAGCCTGCAGTGCCACAGGAAGAACAGGACTGAAATTGCAGTAAGAACGCAAGGCGACTTTCTTTAGGAGCACGGTGACTTCAGGCAGGAGGACCTAGATGGAATGCGAGGCCGAGGGTTCTCTCAGTGCAGCTCAGACTAGGGCAAGGCATAAGACCTCGAAGGCATAAGAGACGTGCCAGAAGGCTGTTCGTGAACCTGTGGGTGTGCTGGGGAAATTAAGCTGCCTCGGACCAGAGTGCAGTGCGTTTCCCTACACTCGGCGTATAGAGAGTGGCTCCCAACGGCTACGGCCCTGGATGTTGCTTAGGAGACCTACGGGGGCCTGGGGGTACTCTGCGTTCAAGCCGGGAACAGGGTGCCCACGCGAGCCTGCTAGGCGTGCAGAAAACTCTCCTGCCGTAAAAGATATGCAGAGCAGAGGCTACGGCCTCATGGAAAGTGCTGCACGCCTCCGCTTCTGCAGGACAAGTCAGGGCTTTACCTCCAGGCATGTGCTCATGCTGAGTGTCCCGTTAGTGACACAGCATTGAAAGATGCTGACTTTCTCCTCGAGCAGCGTGACTTCAGGAACGAGGTCCGGGAAGTATGCAAAGCACAGTGCTTTCTCATGGCAGCTCCCACAAGGGCGACAACCAATAATTCCTGGGCGCGTCGGACTCACCAGAAATACTTTTCTGAATCTGTTTGTGGGCTCTGGAAAGGTAGCTCTCCTCAAGGAACGTGCATTGTGTTGCCCATCACTCGGCACGCACAGAGGGCCTCCGAGGGGCAGACCAGTGGGCCTCGATGTTACTAAGCCGGACCAATGGGGTGGGGGATCTGGAGGTACTCAGTGAACTTGGAGGGAAATGGATGCACACCCGAGGGGCCTAGGAGTCCTCCAAAGGGTACTTCCTTTCAAATAAAGCCGAAGAGCTACTAAGAACTCATGGAGACAGCTGCATGCCTCGCTTTCTGCCCGGCTACTCAGGGACTGACCTGGAGGCAAGTTCTCACGGAGAGTTTCTTTTGAGTTCTAGCGCGTGTCAAGCGGACCACCCCTGCGGCCATGGAAGCACCTGGTTGAGATAGAGCAAACTCATTTTCTGCCCAGAAACATTCCTACTGGGTCTCCAGTCCTGTCAACAGCAGGGAGTTTCAGGTAGCTTCAAGGCAGCATGAATGCAGCCTTCCAAATGGGAAAGCAAGTATAGTTACAGCTGGCCTCCGTTTGCATGCGCACACTCAACATACCTCTCTGTGGTTTCTAACAAGTCAAAAGAGACCCAGGTTACACTGGATTTGCTTCCCTGAATCGAATTCTCGGAGGAGAGTGTTCTGCATCAAGTGAACTGCCTCAACCAAGGATCGCAGTATCTTCTTCTCTGGGGCCTCTGGCTATTAAACAGCCAGGAAGAACAGGATGTAATTGCAGTAAGAAGGCAAGGCGACTTTCTTTTGGAGGCACGGTGACTTCAGGCAGGAGGACCTAGATGGAATGCGAGGCCGAGGGTTCTCTCAGTGCAGCTCAGACTAGGGCAAGGCGGAAGACCTCGAAGGCATGTGAGACGTGCCAGGAGTCTGTTCGTGAACGTGTGGGTGTTCTGGGGAAATTAAGCTGCCTCGGACCAGAGTGCAGTGCGTTTCCCTACACTCGGCGTATAGAGAGTGGCTCCCAAGGGCTACGGCCCTGGATGTTGCTTAGGAGACCTACGGGGGCCTGGGGGTACTCTGCGTTCAAGCCGGGAACAAGGTGCCCACGCGAGCCTGCTAGGTGTGCAGAAAACTCTCCTGCCGTAAAAGATACGCAGAGCAGAGGCTACGGCCTCATGGAAAGTGCTGCACGCCTCCGCTTCTGCAGGACAAGTCAGGGCTTTACCTCCAGGCATGTGCTCATGCTGAGTGTCCCGTTAGTGACACAGCATTGAAAGAAGCTGACTTTCTCCTCGAGCAGCGTGACTTCAGGAACGAGGTCCGGGAAGTACGCAAAGCACAGTGCTTTCTCATGGCAGCTCACACAAGGGCGACAACCAATAATTCCTGGGCACGTCGGCCTCACCAGAAATACTTTCCTGAATCTGCTTGAGGGCTCTGGAAAAGTAGCTCTCATCAAGGAACGTGCAGTGTGTTCCCCATCACTCGGCACGGACAGAGGGCCTGCGAGGGGCAGACCAGTGCGTCTCGATGTTGCTCAGCCGGACCAATGGGGTGGCGAGTCGGGAGGTACTCAGTGAACGTGGAGGGAAATGGATGCACACCCGAGGGGCCTAGGAGTCCTCCAAAGGGTACTTCCTTTGAAATAAAGCCGAAGAGCTACTAAGAACTCATGGAGACAGCTGCATGCCTCGCTTTCTGCCCGGCTACTCACGGCCTCACCTGGAGGCAAGTTCTCACGGAGAGTTTCTTTTTAGTTCTAGAGCGTGTGAGTCGGACCACCACTGCGGCCATGGAAGCACCTGGTTGAGATAGAGCAAACTCATTTTCTTCCCAGAAGCATTCCTACGGGGTCTCCAGGCCTGTCAACAGCAGGCAGTTTCAGGTAGTTTCAAGGCAGCATGAATGCTGCCTTCCACATGGCAAAGCAAGGATAGTTACAGCTGGCCTCCGTTTGCATGCGCACACTCAGCATACCTCCCTGTGGTTTCTAACAAGTCAAAAGAGACCCAGGTTACACTGGGTTTGCTTCCCTGAATCGCATTCTCGGAGGAGAGTGTTCTGCATCAAGTGAACTGCCTCAACCTAGGATCGCACTAGCTTCTCCTCTGGGGCATGTGGCTATTCAACAGCCTGCAGTGCCACAGGAAGAACAGGACTGAAATTGCAGTAAGAACGCAAGGCGACTTTCTTTAGGAGCACGGTGACTTCAGGCAGGAGGACCTAGATGGAATGCGAGGCCGAGGGTTCTCTCAGTGCAGCTCAGACTAGGGCAAGGCATAAGACCTCGAAGGCATAAGAAACGTGCCAGAAGGCTGTTCGTGAACCTGTGGGTGTGCTGGGGAAATTAAGCTGCCTCAGACCAGAGTGCAGTGCGTTTCCCTACACTCGGCGTATAGAGAGTGGCTCCCAACGGCTACGGCCCTGGATGTTGCTTAGGAGACCTACGGGGGCCTGGGGGTACTCTGCGTTCAAGCCGGGAACAGGGTGCCCACGCGAGCCTGCTAGGCGTGCAGAAAACTCTCCTGCCGTAAAAGATATGCAGAGCAGAGGCTACGGCCTCATGGAAAGTGCTGCACGCCTCCGCTTCTGCAGGACAAGTCAGGGCTTTACCTCCAGGCATGTGCTCATGCTGAGTGTCCCGTTAGTGACACAGCATTGAAAGATGCTGACTTTCTCCTCGAGCAGCGTGACTTCAGGAACGAGGTCCGGGAAGTATGCAAAGCACAGTGCTTTCTCATGGCAGCTCCCACAAGGGCGACAACCAATAATTCCTGGGCGCGTCGGACTCACCAGAAATACTTTTCTGAATCTGTTTGTGGGC
Organism: Delphinapterus leucas; assembly: GCF_059928025.1. NCBI lineage: Eukaryota > Metazoa > Chordata > Mammalia > Artiodactyla > Monodontidae > Delphinapterus > Delphinapterus leucas. The sequence continues at coordinate 35,665,731 of NC_143146.1, read as the reverse complement.
TCTGGAAAGGTAGCTCTCCTCAAGGAACGTGCATTGTGTTGCCCATCACTCGGCACGCACAGAGGGCCTCCGAGGGGCAGACCAGTGGGCCTCGATGTTACTAAGCCGGACCAATGGGGTGGGGGATCTGGAGGTACTCAGTGAACTTGGAGGGAAATGGATGCACACCCGAGGGGCCTAGGAGTCCTCCAAAGGGTACTTCCTTTCAAATAAAGCCGAAGAGCTACTAAGAACTCATGGAGACAGCTGCATGCCTCGCTTTCTGCCCGGCTACTCAGGGACTGACCTGGAGGCAAGTTCTCACGGAGAGTTTCTTTTGAGTTCTAGCGCGTGTCAAGCGGACCACCCCTGCGGCCATGGAAGCACCTGGTTGAGATAGAGCAAACTCATTTTCTGCCCAGAAACATTCCTACTGGGTCTCCAGTCCTGTCAACAGCAGGGAGTTTCAGGTAGCTTCAAGGCAGCATGAATGCAGCCTTCCAAATGGGAAAGCAAGTATAGTTACAGCTGGCCTCCGTTTGCATGCGCACACTCAACATACCTCTCTGTGGTTTCTAACAAGTCAAAAGAGACCCAGGTTACACTGGATTTGCTTCCCTGAATCGAATTCTCGGAGGAGAGTGTTCTGCATCAAGTGAACTGCCTCAACCAAGGATCGCAGTATCTTCTTCTCTGGGGCCTCTGGCTATTAAACAGCCAGGAAGAACAGGATGTAATTGCAGTAAGAAGGCAAGGCGACTTTCTTTTGGAGGCACGGTGACTTCAGGCAGGAGGACCTAGATGGAATGCGAGGCCGAGGGTTCTCTCAGTGCAGCTCAGACTAGGGCAAGGCGGAAGACCTCGAAGGCATGTGAGACGTGCCAGGAGTCTGTTCGTGAACGTGTGGGTGTTCTGGGGAAATTAAGCTGCCTCGGACCAGAGTGCAGTGCGTTTCCCTACACTCGGCGTATAGAGAGTGGCTCCCAAGGGCTACGGCCCTGGATGTTGCTTAGGAGACCTACGGGGGCCTGGGGGTACTCTGCGTTCAAGCCGGGAACAAGGTGCCCACGCGAGCCTGCTAGGTGTGCAGAAAACTCTCCTGCCGTAAAAGATACGCAGAGCAGAGGCTACGGCCTCATGGAAAGTGCTGCACGCCTCCGCTTCTGCAGGACAAGTCAGGGCTTTACCTCCAGGCATGTGCTCATGCTGAGTGTCCCGTTAGTGACACAGCATTGAAAGAAGCTGACTTTCTCCTCGAGCAGCGTGACTTCAGGAACGAGGTCCGGGAAGTACGCAAAGCACAGTGCTTTCTCATGGCAGCTCACACAAGGGCGACAACCAATAATTCCTGGGCACGTCGGCCTCACCAGAAATACTTTCCTGAATCTGCTTGAGGGCTCTGGAAAAGTAGCTCTCATCAAGGAACGTGCAGTGTGTTCCCCATCACTCGGCACGGACAGAGGGCCTGCGAGGGGCAGACCAGTGCGTCTCGATGTTGCTCAGCCGGACCAATGGGGTGGCGAGTCGGGAGGTACTCAGTGAACGTGGAGGGAAATGGATGCACACCCGAGGGGCCTAGGAGTCCTCCAAAGGGTACTTCCTTTGAAATAAAGCCGAAGAGCTACTAAGAACTCATGGAGACAGCTGCATGCCTCGCTTTCTGCCCGGCTACTCACGGCCTCACCTGGAGGCAAGTTCTCACGGAGAGTTTCTTTTTAGTTCTAGAGCGTGTGAGTCGGACCACCACTGCGGCCATGGAAGCACCTGGTTGAGATAGAGCAAACTCATTTTCTTCCCAGAAGCATTCCTACGGGGTCTCCAGGCCTGTCAACAGCAGGCAGTTTCAGGTAGTTTCAAGGCAGCATGAATGCTGCCTTCCACATGGCAAAGCAAGGATAGTTACAGCTGGCCTCCGTTTGCATGCGCACACTCAGCATACCTCCCTGTGGTTTCTAACAAGTCAAAAGAGACCCAGGTTACACTGGGTTTGCTTCCCTGAATCGCATTCTCGGAGGAGAGTGTTCTGCATCAAGTGAACTGCCTCAACCAAGGATCGCACTAGCTTCTCCTCTGGGGCATGTGGCTATTCAACAGCCTGCAGTGCCACAGGAAGAACAGGACTGAAATTGCAGTAAGAACGCAAGGCGACTTTCTTTAGGAGCACGGTGACTTCAGGCAGGAGGACCTAGATGGAATGCGAGGCCGAGGGTTCTCTCAGTGCAGCTCAGACTAGGGCAAGGCATAAGACCTCGAAGGCATAAGAGACGTGCCAGAAGGCTGTTCGTGAACCTGTGGGTGTGCTGGGGAAATTAAGCTGCCTCGGACCAGAGTGCAGTGCGTTTCCCTACACTCGGCGTATAGAGAGTGGCTCCCAACGGCTACGGCCCTGGATGTTGCTTAGGAGACCTACGGGGGCCTGGGGGTACTCTGCGTTCAAGCCGGGAACAGGGTGCCCACGCGAGCCTGCTAGGTGTGCAGAAAACTCTCCTGCCGTAAAAGATATGCAGAGCAGAGGCTACGGCCTCATGGAAAGTGCTGCACGCCTCCGCTTCTGCAGGACAAGTCAGGGCTTTACCTCCAGGCATGTGCTCATGCTGAGTGTCCCGTTAGTGACACAGCATTGAAAGATGCTGACTTTCTCCTCGAGCAGCGTGACTTCAGGAACGAGGTCCGGGAAGTATGCAAAGCACAGTGCTTTCTCATGGCAGCTCCCACAAGGGCGACAACCAATAATTCCTGGGCGCGTCGGACTCACCAGAAATACTTTCCTGAATCTGTTTGTGGGCTCTGGAAAGGTAGCTCTCCTCAAGGAACGTGCATTGTGTTGCCCATCACTAGGCACGCACAGAGGGCCTCCGAGGGGCAGACCAGTGGGCCTCGATGTTACTAAGCCGGACCAATGGGGTGGGGGGTCTGGAGGTACTCAGTGAACTTGGAGGGAAATGGATGCACACCCGAGGGGCCTAGGAGTCCTCCAAAGGGTACTTCCTTTGAAATAAAGCCGAAGAGCTACTAAGAACTCATGGAGACAGCTGCATGCCTCGCTTTCTGCCCGGCTACTCAGGGCCTGGCCTGGAGGCATGTTCTCACGGAGAGTTTCTTTTGAGTTCTAGCGCGTGTCAAGCGGACCACCCCTGCGGCCATGGAAGCACCTGGTTGAGATAGAGCAAACTCATCTTCTTCTCAGAAGGATTCCTACGGGGTCTCCAGTCCTGTCAACAGCAGGGAGTTTCAGGTAGCTTCAAGGCAGCATGAATGCAGCCTTCCAAATGGGAAAGCAAGTATAGTTACAGCTGGCCTCCGTTTGCATGCGCACACTCAACATACCTCTCTGTGGTTTCTAACAAGTCAAAAGAGACCCAGGTTACACTGGATTTGCTTCCCTGAATCGAATTCTCGGAGGAGAGTGTTCTGCATCAAGTGAACTGCCTCAACCTAGGATCGCACTAGCTTCTCCTCTGGGGCCTCTGGCTATTAAACAGCCAGGAAGAACAGGACTGAAATTGCAGTAAGAACGCAAGGCGACTTTCTTTTGGAGGCACGGTGACTTCAGGCAGGAGGACCTAGATGGAATGCGAGGCCGAAGGTTCTCTCAGTGCAGCTCAGACTAGGGCAAGGTATAAGACCTCGAAGGCATAAGAGACGTGCCAGAAGTCTGTTCGTGAACGTGTGGGTGTGCTGGGGAAATTAAGCTGCCTCGGACCAGAGTGCAGTGCGTTTCCCTACACTCGGCGTATAGAGAGTGGCTCCCAAGGGCTACAGGCCTGGATGTTGCTTAGGAGACCTACGGGGGCCTGGGGGTACTCTGCGTTCAAGCCGGGAACAGGGTGCCCACGCGAGCCTGCTAGGTGTGCAGAAAACTCTCCTGCCGTAAAAGATATGCAGAGCAGAGGCTACGGCCTCATGGAAAGTGCTGCACGCCTCCGCTTCTGCAGGGCAAGTCAGGGCTTTACCTCCAGGCATGTGCTCATGCTGAGTGTCCCGTTAGTGACACAGTATTGAAAGAAGCTGACTTTCTCTTCGAGCAGCGTGACTTGAGGAACGAGGTCCGGGAAGTATGCAAAGCACAGTGCTTTCTCATGGCAGCTCACACAAGGGCGACAACCAATAATTCCTGGGCACGTCGGCCTCACCAGAAATACTTTCCTGAATCTGCTTGAGGGCTCTGGAAAAGTAGCTCTCATCAAGGAACGTGCAGTGTGTTCCCCATCACTCGGCACGCACAGAGGGCCTGCGAGGGGCAGACCAGTGGGTCTCGATGTTGCTCAGCCGGACCAATGGGGTGGCGGGTCTGGAGGTACTCAGTGAACTTGGAGGGAAATGGATGCACACCCGAGGGGCCTAGGAGTCCTCCAAAGGGTACTTCCTTTGAAATAAAGCCGAAGAGCTACTAAGAACTCATGGAGACAGCTGCATGCCTCGCTTTCTGCCCGGCTACTCAGGGCCTGACCTGGAGGCAAGTTCTCACGGAGAGTTTCTTTTGAGTTCTAGAGCGTGTCAGGCGGACCACCCCTGCGGCCATGGAAGCACCTGGTTGAGATAGAGCAAACTCATTTTCTTCCCAGAAGCATTCCTACGGGGTCTCCAGGCCTGTCAACAGCAGGCAGTTTCAGGTAGCTTCAAGGCAGCATGAATGCAGCCTTCCACATGGCAAAGCAAGGCTAGTTACAGCTGGCCTCCGTTTGCATGCGCACACTCAGCATACCTCCCTGTGGTTTCTAACAAGTCAAAAGAGACCCAGGTTACACTGGGTTTGCTTCCCTGAATCGCATTCTCGGAGGAGAGTGTTCTGCATCAAGTGAACTGCCTCAACCAAGGATCGCACTAGCTTCTCCTCTGGGGCCTGTGGCTATTCAACAGCCTGCAGTGCCACAGGAAGAACAGGACTGAAATTGCAGTAGGAACGCAAGGCGACTTTCTTTTTGAGGCACGGTGACTTCAGGCAGGAGGACCTAGATGGAATGCGAGGCCGAGGGTTCTCTCAGTGCAGCTCAGACTAGGGCAAGGCATAAGACCTCGAAGGCATAAGAGACGTGCCAGAAGTCTGTTCGTGTACCTGTGGGTGTGCTGGGGAAATTAAGCTGCCTCGGACCAGAGTGCAGTGCGTTTCCCTACACTCGGCGTATAGAGAGTGGCTCCCAAGGGCTACGGGCCTGGATGTTGCTTAGGAGACCTACGGGGGCCTGGGGGTACTCTGCGTTCAAGCCGGGAACAGGGTGCCCACGCGAGCCTGCTAGGTGTGCAGAAAACTCTCCTGCCGTAAAAGATATGCAGAGCAGAGGCTACGGCCTCATGGAAAGTGCTGCACGCCTCCGCTTCTGCAGGACAAGTCAGGGCTTTACCTCCAGGCATGTGCTCATGCTGAGTGTCCCGTTAGTGACACAGCATTGAAAGATGCTGACTTTCTCCTCGAGCAGCGTGACTTCAGGAACGAGGTCCGGGAAGTATGCAAAGCACAGTGCTTTCTCATGGCAGCTCACACAAGGGCGACAACGAATAATTCCTGGGCGCGTCGGACTCACCAGAAATACTTTCCTGAATCTGTTTGTGGGCTCTGGAAAGGTAGCTCTCCTCAAGGAACGTGCATTGTGTTCCCCATCACTCGGCACGCACAGAGGGCCTCCGAGGGGCCGACCAGTGGGTCTCGATGTTGCTCGGCCGGACCAATGGGGTGGGGTGTCTGGGGGTACTCAGTGAACTTGGAGGGAAATGGATGCACACCCGAGGGGCCTAGGAGTCCTCCAAAGGGTACTTCCTTTGAAATAAAGCCGAAGAGCTACTAAGAACTCATGGAAACAGCTGCATGCCTCGCTTTCTGCCCGGCTACTCAGGGCCTGACCTAGAGGCAAGTTCTCACGGTGAGTTTCTCTTTAGTTCTAGAACGTGTCAGGCGGACCACCCCTGCGGCCATGGAAGCACCTGGTTGAGATAGAGCAAACTCATTTTCTTCCCAGAAACATTCCTACTGGGTCTCCAGTCCTGTCAACAGCAGGGAGTTTCAGGTCGCTTCAAGGCAGCATGAATGCAGCCTTCCAAATGGGAAAGCAAGGATAGTTACAGCTGGCCTCCGTTTGCATGCGCACACTCAGCATACCTCCCTGTGGTTTCTAACAAGTCAAAAGAGACCCAGGTTACACTGGGTTTGCTTCCCTGAATCGCATTCTCAGAGGAGAGTGTTCTGCATCAAGTGAACTGCCTCAACCAAGGATCGCAGTAGCTTCTCCTCTTGGGCCTCTGGCTATTAAACAGCCAGGAAGAACAGGACTGAAATTGCAGTAAGAACGCAAGGCGACTTTCTTTTGGAGGCACGGTGACTTCAGGCAGGAGGACCTAGATGGAATGCGAGGCCGAGGGTTCTCTCAGTGCAGCTCAGACTAGGGCAAGGCGGAAGACCTCGAAGGCATGTGAGACGTGCCAGGAGTCTGTTCGTGAACGTGTGGGTGTGCTGGGGAAATTAAGCTGCCTCGGACCAGAGTGCTGTGCGTTTCCCTACACTCGGCTTATAGAGAGTGGCTCCCAAGGGCTACGGTCCTGGATGTTGCTTAGGAGACCTACGGGGGCCTGGGGGTATTCTGTGTTGAAGGTGGGAAAAGGGTGCCCACGCGAGCCTGCTAGGTGTGCAGAAAACTCTCCTGCCGTAAAAGATATGCAGAGCAGAGGCTACGGCCTCATGGAAAGTGCTCCACGCCTCCGCTTCTGCAGGGCAAGTCAGGGCTTTACCTCCAGGCATGTGCTCATGCTGAGTGTCCCGTTAGTGACACAGTATTGAAAGAAGCTGACTTTCTCCTCGAGCAGCGTGACTTCAGGAACGAGGTCCGGGAAGTACGCAAAGCACAGTGCTTTCTCATGGCAGCTCACACAAGGGCGACAACCAATAATTCCTGGGCACGTCGGCCTCACCAGAAATACTTTCCTGAATCTGCTTGAGGGCTCTGGAAAAGTAGCTCTCATCAAGGAACGTGCAGTGTGTTCCCCATCACTCGGCACGCACAGAGGGCCTGCGAGGGGCAGACCAGTGGGTCTCGATGTTGCTCAGCCGGACCAATGGGGTGGCGGGTCTGGAGGTACTCAGTGAACTTGGAGGGAAATGGATGCACACCCGAGGGGCCTAGGAGTCCTCCAAAGGGTACTTCCTTTGAAATAAAGCCGAAGAGCTACTAAGAACTCATGGAGACAGCTGCATGCCTCGCTTTCTGCCCGGCTACTCAGGGCCTCACCTGGAGGCAAGTTCTCACGGAGAGTTTCTTTTGAGTTCTAGCGCGTGTCAGGTGGACCACCCCTGCGGCCATGGAAGCACCTGGTTGAGATAGAGCAAACTCATTTTCTTCCCAGAAGCATTCCTACGGGGTCTCCAGGCCTGTCAACAGCAGGCAGTTTCAGGTAGCTTCAAGGCAGCATGAATGCAGCCTTCCACATGGCAAAGCAAGGATAGTTACAGCTGGCCTCCGTTTGCATGCGCACACTCAGCATACCTCCCTGTGGTTTCTAACAAGTCAAAAGAGACCCAGGTTACACTGGGTTTGCTTCCCTGAATCGAATTCTCGGAGGAGAGTGTTCTGCATCAAGTGAACTGCCTCAACCAAGGATCGCAGTAGCTTCTCCTCTGGGGCCTGTGGCTACTCAACAGCCTGCAGTGTCACAGGAAGAACAGGACTGAAATTGCAGTAAGAACGCAAGGCGACTTTCTTTTGGAGGCCCGGTGACTTCAGGCAGGAGGACCTAGATGGAATGCGAGGCCGAGGGTTCTCTCAGTGCAGCTCACACTACGGCAAGGCGGAAGACCTCGAAGGCATGTGAGACGTGCCAGGAGTCTGTTCGTGAACGTGTGGGTGTGCTGGGGAAATTAAGCTGCCTCGGACCAGAGTGCAGTGCGTTTCCCTACACTCGGCGTATAGAGAGTGGCTCCCAAGGGCTACGGGCCTGGATGTTGCTTAGGAGACCAACGGGGGCCTGGGGGTACTCTGCGTTCAAGCCGGGAACAGGGTGCCCACGCGAGCCTGCTAGGTGTGCAGAAAACTCTCCTGCCGTAAAAGATATGCAGAGCAGAGGCTACGGCCTCATGGAAAGTGCTGCACGCCTCCGCTTCTGCAGGGCAAGTCAGGGCTTTACCTCCAGGCATGTGCTCATGCTGAGTGTCCCGTTAGTGACACAGTATTGAAAGAAGCTGACTTTCTCTTCGAGCAGCGTGACTTGAGGAACGAGGTCCGGGAAGTATGCAAAGCACAGTGCTTTCTCATGGCAGCTCACACAAGGGCGACAACCAATAATTCCTGGGCACGTCGGCCTCACCAGAAATACTTTCCTGAATGTGCTTGAGGGTTCTGGAAAAGTAGCTCTCATCAAGGAACGTGCAGTGTGTTCCCCATCACTCGGAATGCACAGAGGGCCTGCGAGGGGCAGACCAGTGGGTCTCGATGTTGCTCAGCCAGACCAATGTGGTGGGGTGTCCGGAGGTACTCAGTGAACTTGGAGGGAAATGGATGCACACCCGAGGGGCCTAGGAGTCCTCCAAAGGGTACTTCCTTTGAAATAAAGCCGAAGAGCTACTAAGAACTCATGGAGACAACTGCATGCCTCGCTTACTGCCCGGCTACTCAGGGTCTGACCTGGAGGCAAGTTCTCACAGAGAGTTTTTTTGAGTTCTAGAGAGTGTCAGGCGGACGACCCCAGCGGCCATGGAAGCACCTGATTGAGATAGAGCATACTCATTTTCTTCCCAGAAGCATTCCTTCGGGGTCTCCAGGCCTGTCAACAGCAGGCAGTTTCAGGTAGCTTCAAGGCAGCATGAATGCAACCTTCCAAATGGCAAAGCAAGGATAGTCACAGCTGGCCTCTGTTTGCATGCGCACACTCAGCATACCTCCCTGTGGTTTCTAACAAGTCAAAAGAGACCAAGGTTACACTGGGTTTGCTTCCCTGAATCGCATTCTCAGAGGAGAGTGTTCTGCATCAAGTGAACTGCCTCAACCAAGGATCGCACTAGCTTCTCCTCTGGGGCCTGTGGCTATTCAACAGCCAGGAATAACAGGACTGAAATTGCAGTAAGAACGCAAGGCGACTTTCTTTTGGAGGCACGGTGACTTCAGGCAGGAGGACCTAGATGGAATGCGAGGCCGAGGGTTCTCTCAGTGCAGCTCAGACTAGGGCAAGGCGGAAGACCTCGAAGGCATGTGAGACGTGCCAGGAGTCTGTTCGTGAACGTGTGAGTGTGGTGGGGAAATTAACCTGCCTCGGACCAGAGTGCAGTGCGTTTCCCTACACTCGGCGTATAGAGAGTGGCTCCCAAGGGCTACGGGCCTGGATGTTGCTTAGGATACCTACGGGGGCCTGGGGGTACTCTGTGTTCAAGGTGGGAAAAGGGTGCCCACGCGAGCCTGCTAGGTGTGCAGATAACTCGCCTGCCGTAAAAGATATGCAGAGCAGAGGCTACGGCCTCATGGAAAGTGCTGCACGCCTCCGCTTCTGCAGGACAAGTCAGGGCTTTACTTCCAGGCATGTGCTCTTGCTGAGTGTCCCGTTAGTGACACAGCATTGAAGGATGCTGACTTTCTCCTGGAGCAGCGTGACTTCAGGAAGGAGGTCCGGGAAGTATGCAAAGCACAGTGTTTTCTCATGGCAGCTCACACAAGGGCGACAACCAATAATTCCTGGGCACGTCGGACTCACCAGAAATACTTTCCTGAATCTGCTTGAGGGCTCTGGAAACGTAGCTCTCATCAAGCAACGTGCAGTGTGTTCCCCATCACTCGGCACGCACAGAGGGCCTCCGAGGGGCAGACCAGTGGGTCTCGATGTTGCTCGGCCGGACCAATGGGGTGGGGCGTCTGGCGGTACTCAGTGAACTTGGAGGGAAATGGATGCACACCCGAGGGGCCTAGGAGTCCTCCAAAGGGTACTTCCTTTGAAATAAAGCCGAAGAGCTACTAAGAACTCATGGAGACAGCTGCATGCCTCGCTTACTGCCCGGCTACTCAGGGCCTGACCTGGAGGCAAGTTCTCACGGAGAGTTTCTTTTGAGTTCTAGAGCGTGTCAGGCGGACCACCCTCTGCTGCCATGGAAGCACCTGGTTGAGATAGAGCAAACTCATTTTCTTCCCAGAAGCATTTCTACGGGGTCTCCAGGCCTGTCAACAGCAGGCAGCTTCAGGTAGCTTCAAGGCAGCATGAATGCAGCCTTCCACATGGCAAAGCAAGGATAGTTACAGCTGGCCTCCGTTTGCATGCGCACACTCAGCATACCTCCCTGTGGTTTCTAACAAGTCAAAAGAGACCCAGGTTACACTGGGTTTGCTTCCCTGAATGGCATTCTCAAAGGAGAGTGTTCTGCATCAAGTGAACTGCCTCAACCAAGGATCGCACTAGCTTCTCCTCTGGGGCCTGTGGCTATTCAACAGCCAGGAAGAACAGGACTGAAATTGCAGTAAGAACGCAAGGCGACTTTCTTTTGGAGGCACGGTGACTTCAGGCAGGAGGACCTAGATGGAATGCGAGGCCGAGGGTTCTCTCAGTGCAGCTCAGACTAGGGCAAGGCGGAAGACCTCGAAGGCATGTGAGACGTGCCAGGAGTCTGTTCGTGAACGTGTGGGTGTGCTGGGGAAATTAAGTTGCCTCGGACCAGAGTGCAGTGCGTTTCCCTACACTCGGCGTATAGAGAGTGGCTCCCAAGGGCTACGGGCCTGGATGTTGCTTAGGAGACCTAGGGGTGCCTGGGGGTACTCTGCGTTCAAGGCGGGAAAAGGGTGCCCACGCGAGCCTCCTACCGGTGCAGAAAACTCTCCTGCTTTAAAAGATTTGCAGAGCAGAGGCTACGGCCTCATGGAAAGTGCTGCACGCCTCCGCTTCTGCAGCACAATTCAGGGCTTTACCTCCAGGCATGTGCTCTTGCTGAGTGTCCCGTTAGTGACACAGCATTGAAAGATGCTGGCTTTCTCCTGGAGCAGCGTGACTTCAGGAACGAGGTCCGGGAAGTATGCAAAGCACAGTGCTTTCTCATGGCAGCTCACACAAGGGCGACAACCAATAATTCCTGGGCGCGTCGGACTCACCAGAAATACTTTCCTGAATCTGTTTGTGGGCTCTGGAAAGGTAGCTCTCCTCAAGGAACGTGCATTGTGTTGCCCATCACTCGGCACGCACAGAGGGCCTCCGAGGGGCAGACCAGTGGGCCTCGATGTTGCTCAGCCGGACCAATGGGGTGGGGGGTCTGGAGGTACTCAGTGAACTTGGAGGGAAATGGATGCACACCCGAGGGGCCTAGGAGTCCTCCAAAGGGTACTTCCTTTGAAATAAAGCCGAAGAGCTACTAAGAACTCATGGAGACAGCTGCATGCCTCGCTTACTGCCCGGCTACTCAGGGCCTGACCTGGAGGCAAGTTCTCACGGAGAGTTTCTTTTGAGTTCTAGAGCGTGTCAGGCGGACCACCCCTGCGGCCATGGAAGCACCTGGTTGAGATAGAGCAAGCTCATTTTCTTCCCAGAAGCATTCCTACGGGGTCTCCAGGACTGTCAACAGCAGGCAGTTTCAGGTAGCTTCAAGGCAGCATGAATGCAGCCTTCCACATGGCAAAGCAAGGATAGTTACAGCTGGCCTCCGTTTGCATGCGCACACTCAGCATACCTCCCTGTGGTTTCTAACAAGTCAAAAGAGACCCAGGTTACACTGGGTTTGCTTCCCTGAATCGCATTCTCAGAGGAGAGTGTTCTGCATCAAGTGAACTGCCTCAACCAAGGATCGCACTAGCTTCTCCTCTGGGGCCTGTGGCTATTCAACAGCCAGAAGTGCCACAGGAAGAACAGGACTGAAATTGCAGTAAGAACGCAAGGCGACTTTCTTTTGGAGGCACGGTGACTTCAGGCAGGAGGACCTAGATGGAATGCGAGGCCGAGGGTTCTCTCAGTGCAGCTCAGACAAGGGCAAGGCATAAGACCTCGAAGGCATAAGAGACGTGCCAGAAGGCTGTTCGTGAACCTGTGGGTGTGCTGGGGAAATTAAGCTGCCTCGGACCAGAGTGCAGTGCGTTTCCCTACACTCGGCGTATAGAGAGTGGCTCCCAACGGCTACGGCCCTGGATGTTGCTTAGGAGACCTACCGGGGCCTGGGGGTACTCTGCGTTCAAGCCGGGAACAGGTGCCCACGCGAGCCTGCTAGGTGTGCAGAAAATTCTCCTGCCGTAAAAGATATGCAGAGCAGAGGCTACGGCCACATAAAAGTGCTGCACGCCTCCGCTTCTGCAGGACAAGTCAGGGCTTTACCTCCAGGCATGTGCTCATGCTGAGTGTCCCGTTAGTGACACAGCATTGAAAGATGCTGACTTTCTCCTCGAGCAGCGTGACTTGAGGAACGAGGTCCGGGAAGTATGCAAAGCACAGTGCTTTCTCATGGCAGCTCACACAAGGGTGACAACGAATAATTCCTGGGCGCGTCGGACTCACCAGAAATAGTTTCCTGAATCTGTTTGTGGGCTCTGGAAAGGTAGCTCTCCTCAAGGAACGTGCATTGTGTTCCCCATCACTCGGCACGCACAGAGGGCCTCCGAGGGGTAGAACAGTGGGTCTCGATGTTTCTCAGCCGGACCAATGGGGTGAGGGTGTCTAAAGGTACTAAGTGAACTTGGAGGGAAATGGATGCACACCCGAGGGGCCTAGGAGTCCTCCAAAGGGTACTTCCTTTGAAATAAAGCCGAAGAGCTACTAAGAACTCATGGAAACAGCTGCATGCCTCGCTTTCTGCCCGGCTACACAGGGCCTGACCTAGAGGCAAGTTCTCACGGTGAGTTTCTCTTTAGTTCTAGAACGTGTCAGGCGGACCACCCCTGCGGCCATGGAAGCACCTGGTTGAGATAGAGCTAACTCATTTTCTTCCCAGAAACATTCCTACTGGGTCTCCAGTCCTGTCAACAGCAGGGAGTTTCAGGTCGCTTCAAGGCAGCATGAATGCAGCCTTCCAAATGGGAAAGCAAGTATAGTTACAGCTGGCCTCCGTTTGCATGCGCACACTCAACATACCTCTCTGTGGTTTCTAACAAGTCAAAAGAGACCCAGGTTACACTGGGTTTGCTTCCCTGAAACGAATTCTCGGAGGAGAGTGTTCTGCATCAAGTGAACTGCCTCAACCAAGGATCGCAGTAGCTTCTCCTCTTGGGCCTCTGGCTATTAAACAGCCAGGAAGAACAGGACTGAAATTGCAGTAAGAACGCAAGGCGACTTTCTTTTGGAGGCACGGTGACTTCAGGCAGGAGGACCTAGATGGAATGCGAGGCCGAGGGTTCTCTCAGTGCAGCTCAGACTAGGGCAAGGCGGAAGACCTCGAAGGCATGTGAGACGTGCCAGGAGTCTGTTCGTGAACGTGTGGGTGTGCTGGGGAAATTAAGCTGCCTCGGACCAGAGTGCAGTGCGTTTCCCTACACTCGGCTTATAGAGAGTGGCTCCCAAGGGCTACGGGCCTGGATTTTGCTTAGGAGACGTACCGGGGCCTGGGGGTATTCTGTGTTCAAGGTGGGAAAAGGGTGCCCACGCGAGCCTGCTAGGTGTGCAGAAAACTCTCCTGCCGTAAAAGATATGCAGAGCAGAGGCTACGGCCTCATGGAAAGTGCTGCACGCCTCCGCTTCTGCAGGGCAAGTCAGGGCTTTACCTCCAGGCATGTGCTCATGCTGAGTGTCCCGTTAGTGACACAGTATTGAAAGAAGCTGACTTTCTCCTCGAGCAGCGTGACTTCAGGAACGAGGTCCGGGAAGTACGCAAAGCACAGTGCTTTCTCATGGCAGCTCACACAAGGGCGACAACCAATAATTCCTGGGCACGTCGGCCTCACCAGAAATACTTTCCGGAATCTGCTTGAGGGCTCTGGAAAAGTAGCTCTCCTCAAGGAACGTGCAGTGTGTTCCCCATCACTCGGCACGCACAGAGGGCCTCGAGGGGCGGACCAGTGGGTCTCGATGTTGCTCAGCCGGACCAATGGGGTGGCGGGTCTGGAGGTACTCAGTGAACTTGGAGGGAAATGGATGCACACCCGAGGGGCCTAGGAGTCCTCCAAAGGGTACTTCCTTTGAAATAAAGCCGAAGAGCTACTAAGAACTCAGGGAGACAGCTGCATTCCTCGCTTTCTGCCCGGCTACTCAGGGCCTCACCTGGAGGCAAGTTTTCACGGAGAGTTTCTTTTTTGTTCTAGAGCGTGTCAGGCGGACCACCACTGCGGCCATGGAAGCACCTGGTTGAGATAGAGCAAACTCATTTTCTTCTCAGAAGCATTCCTACGGGGTCTCCAGGCCTGTCAACAGCAGGCAGTTTCAGGTAGCTTCAAGGCAGCATGAATGCAGCCTTCCACATGGCAAAGCAAGGATAGTTACAGCTGGCCTCCGTTTGCATGCGCACACTCAACATACCTCTCTGTGGTTTCTAACAAGTCAAAAGACACCCAGGTTACACTGGGTTTGCTTCCCTGAATCGAATTCTCGGAGGAGAGTGTTCTGCATCAAGTGAACTGCCTCAACCAAGGATCGCAGTAGCTTCTCCTCTTGGGCCTCTGGCTATTCAACAGCCAGGAAGAACAGGACTGAAATTGCAGTAAGAACGCAAGGCGACTTTCTTTTGGAGGCACGGTGACTTCAGGCAGGAGGTCCTAGATGGAATGCGAGGCCGAGGGTTCTCTCAGTGCAGCTCAGACTAGGGCAAGGCATAAGACCTCGAAGGCATAATAGACGTGCCAGAAGTCTGTTCGTGAACGTGTGGGTGTGCTGGGGAAATTAAGCTGCCTCGGACCAGAGTGCAGTGCGTTTCCCTACACTCGGCGTATAGAGAGTGGCTCCCAAGGGCTACGGGCCTGGATGTTGCTTAGGAGACCTACGGGGGCCTGGGGGTACTCTGCGTTCAAGCCGGGAACAGGGTGCCCACGCGAGCCTGCTAGGTGTGCAGAAAATTCTCCTGCCGTAAAAGATATGCAGAGCAGAGGCTACGGCCACATGAAAGTGCTGCACGCCTCCGCTTCTGCAGGACAAGTCAGGGCTTTACCTCCAGGCATGTGCTCATGCTGAGTGTCCCGTTAGTGACACAGCATTGAAAGATGCTGACTTTCTCCTGGAGCAGCGTGACTTGAGGAACGAGGTCCGGGAAGTATGCAAAGCACAGTGCTTTCTCATGGCAGCTCACACAAGGGCGACAACGAATAATTCCTGGGCACGTCGGACTCACCAGAAATACTTTCCTGAATCTGTTTGTGGGCTCTGGAAAGGTAGCTCTCCTCAAGGAACGTGCATTGTGTTGCCCATCCATCGGCACGCACAGAGGGCCTCCGAGGGGCAGACCAGTGGGCCTCGATGTTACTAAGCCGGACCAATGGGGTGGGGGGTCTGGAGGTACTCAGTGAACTTGGAGGGAAATGGATGCACACCCGAGGGGCCTAGGAGTCCTCCAAAGGGTACTTCCTTTGAAATAAAGCCGAAGAGCTACTAAGAACTCATGGAGACAGCTGCATGCCTCGCTTACTGCCCGGCTACTCAGGGCCTGACCTGGAGGCAAGTTCTCACGGAGAGTTTCTTTTGAGTTCTAGAGCGTGTCAGGCGGACCACCCCTGCGGCCATGGAAGCACCTGGTTGAGATAGAGCAAACTCATTTTCTTCCCAGAAGCATTCGTACGGGGTCTCCAGGCCTGTCAACAGCAGGCAGTTTCAGGTAGCTTCAAGGCAGCATGAATGCAGCCTTCCACATGGCAAAGCAAGGATAGTCACAGCTGGCCTCCGTTTGCATGCGCACACTCAGCATACCTCCCTGTGGTTTCTAACAAGTCAAAAGAGACCCAGGTTACACGTGGTTTGCCTCCCTGAATCGCATTCTCAAAGGAGAGGGTTCTGCATCAAGTGAACTACCTCAACCAAGGATCGCACTAGCTTCTCCTCTGGGGCCTGTGGCTATTCAACAGCCTGCAGTGCCACAGGAAGAACAGGACTGAAATTGCAGTAAGAACGCAAGGCGACTTTCTTTTGGAGGCACGGTGACTTCAGGCAGGAGGTCCTAGATGGAATGCGAGGCCGAGGGTTCTCTCAGTGCAGCTCAGACTAGGGCAAGGCGGAAGACCTCGAAGGCATGTGAGACGTGCCAGGAGTCTGTTCGTGAACGTGTGGATGAGCTGGGGAAATTAAGCTGCCTCGGACCAGAGTGCAGTGCGTTTCCCTACACTCGGCTTATACAGAGTGGCTCCCAAGGGCTACGGGCCTGGATGTTGCTTAGGAGACCTACGGGGCCCTGGGGTTACTCTGAGTTCAAGCCGGGAACAGGGTGCCTACGCGACCCTGCTAGGTGTGCAGAAAACTCTCCTGCTTTAAAAGATTTGCAGAGCAGAGTCTACGGACTCATGGAAAGTGCTGCACGCCTCCGCTTCGGCAGGACAAGTCAGGGCTTTACCTCCAGGCATGTGCTCTTGCTGAGTGTCCCGTTAGTGACACAGCATTGAAAGATGCTGACTTTCTCCTCGAGCAGCGTGACTTCAGGAACGAGGTCCGGGAAGTATGCAATGCACAGTGCTTTCTCATGGCAGCTCACACAAGGGCGACAACGAATAATTCCTGGGCGCGTCGGACTCACCAGAAATACTTTCCTGAATCTGTTTGTGGGCTCTGGAAAGGTAGCTCTCCTCAAGGAACGTGCATTGTGTTGCCCATCACTCGGAACGCACAGAGGGCCTCCGAGGGGCAGACCAGTGGGTCTCGATGTTGCTCGGCCGGACCAATGGGGTGGGGTGTCTGGAGGTACTCAGTGAACTTGGAGGGAAACGGATGCACACCCGAGGGGCCTAGGAGTCCTCCAAAGGGTACTTCCTTTGAAATAAAGCCGAAGAGCTACTAAGAATTCATGGAAACAGCTGCATGCCTCGCTTTCTGCCCGGCTACTCAGGGCCTGACCTAGAGGCAAGTTCTCACGGTGAGTTTCTCTTTAGTTCTAGAACGTGTCAGGCGGACCACCCCTGCGGCCATGGAAGCACCTGGTTGAGATAGAGCAAACTCATTTTCTTCCCAGAAACATTCCTACTGGGTCTCCAGTCCTGTCAACAGCAGGGAGTTTCAGGTCGCTTCAAGGCAGCATGAATACAGCCTTCCAAATGGGAAAGCAAGTATAGTTACAGCTGGCCTCCGTTTGCATGCGCACACTCAGCATACCTCCCTGTGGTTTCTAACAAGTCAAAAGAGACCCAGGTTACACTGGGTTTGCTTCCCTGAATCGCATTCTCAGAGGAGAGTGTTCTGCATCAAGTGAACTGCCTCAACCAAGGATCGCACTAGCTTCTCCTCTGGGGCCTGTGGCTATTCAACAGCCAGGAAGAACAGGACTGAAATTGCAGTAAGAACGCAAGGCGACTTTCTTTTGGAGGCACGGTGACTTCAGGCAGGAGGACCTAGATGGAATGCGAGGCCGAGGGTTCTCTCAGTGCAGCTCAGACTAGGGCAAGGCATAAGACCTCGAAGGCATAAGAGACGTGCCAGAAGTCTGTTCGTGAACCTGTGGGTGTGCTGGGGAAATTAAGCTGCCTCGGACCAGAGTGCAGTGCGTTTCCCTACACTCGGCGTATAGAGAGTGGCTCCCAACGGCTACGGCCCTGGATGTTGCTTAGGAGACCTACCGGGGCCTGGGGGTACTCTGCGTTCAAGCCGGGAACAGGTGCCCACGCGAGCCTGCTAGGTGTGCAGAAAACTCTCCTGCCTTAAAAGATATGCAGAGCAGAGGCTACGGCCTCATGGAAAGTGCTGCACGCCTCCGCTTCTGCAGGGCAAGTCAGGGCTTTACCTCCAGGCATGTGCTCATGCTGAGTGTCCCGTTAGTGACACAGTATTGAAAGAAGCTGACTTTCTCCTCGAGCAGCGTGACTTCAGGAACGAGGTCCGGGAAGTATGCAAAGCACAGTGCTTTCTCATGGCAGCTCACACAATGGCGACAACGAATAATTCCTGGGCACGTCGGCCTCACCAGAAATACTTTCCTGAATCTGTTTGTGGGCTCTGGAAAGGTAGCTCTCCTCAAGGAACGTGCATTGTGTTCCCCATCACTCGGCACACACAGAGGGCCTCCGAGGGGTAGACCAGTGGGCCGCGATGTTGCTCGCCCGGACCAATGTGGTGGGGTGTCTGGAGGTACTCAGTGAACTTGGAGGGAAATGGATGCACACTCGAGGGACCTATTAGTCCTCCAAAGGGTACTTCCTTTGAAATAAAGCCGAAGAGCTACTAAGAACTCATGGAGACAGCTGCATGCCTCGCTTTCTGCCCGGCTACTCAGGGCCTGACCTGGACGCAAGTTCTCACAGAGAGTTTCTTTTTAGTTCTAGAGCGTGTCAGGCGGACCACCACTGCGGCCATGGAAGCACCTGGTTGAGATAGAGCAAACTCATTTTCTCCCCAGAAGCATTTCTACGGGGTCTCCAGGCCTGTCAACAGCAGGGAGTTTCAGGTAGCTCCAAGGCAGCATGAATGCAGCCTTCCACATGGCAAAGCAAGGATAGATACAGCTGGCCTCCGTTTGCATGCGCACACTCAGCTTACCTCTCTGTGGTTTCTAACAAGTCAAAAGACACCCAGGGTACACTGGATTTGCTCCCCTGAATCGAATTCTCGGAGGAGAGTTTTCTGCAACAAGTGAACTGCCTGAACCAAGGATCGCACTAGCTTCTCCTCTGGGGCCTGTGGCTATTCAACAGCCTGCAGTGCGACAGGAAGAACAGGACTGAAATTGCAGTAAGAACGAACGGCGACATTCTTTTGGAGGCCCGGTGACTTCAGGCAGGAGGACCTAGATGGAATGCGAGGCCGAGGGTTCTCTCAGTGCAGCTCACACTACGGCAAGGCGGAAGACCTCGAAGGCATGTGAGACGTGCCAGGAGTCTGTTCGTGAACGTGTGGGTGTGCTGGGGAAATTAAGCTGCCTCGGACCAGAGTGCAGTGCGTTTCCCTACACTCGTCGTATAGAGAGTGGCTCCCAAGGGCTACGGCCCTGGATGTTGCTTAGGAGACCTACGGGGGCCTGGGGGTACTCTGCGTTCAAGGCGGGAACAGGGTGCCCACGCGAGCCTGCTAGGTGTGCAGAAAACTCTCCTGCCGTAAAAGATTTGTAGAGCACAGTCTACGGCCTCATGGAAAGTGCTGCACGCCTCCGCTTCTGCAGGACAATTCAGGGCTTTACCTCCAGGCATGTGCTCATGCTGAGTGTCCCGTTAGTGACACAGCATTGAAAGATGCTGACTTTCTCTTCGAGCAGCGTGACTTGAGGAACGAGGTCCGGGAAGTATGCAAAGCACAGTGCTTTCTCATGGCAGCTCCCACAAGGGCGACAACGAATAATTCCTGGGCCCGTCGGACTCACCAGAAATACTTTCCTGAATCTGTTTGTGGGCTCTGGAAAGGTAGCTCTCCTCAAGGAACGTGCATTGTGTTGCCCATCACTCGGCACGCACAGAGGGCCTCCGAGGGGCAGACCAGTGGGCCTCGATGTTGCTCAGCCGGACCAATGGGGTGGCGGGTCTGGAGGTACTCAGTGAACTTGGAGGGAAATGGATGCACACCCGAGGGGCCTAGGAGTCCTCCAAAGGGTACTTCCTTTCAAATAAAGCCGAAGAGTTACTAAGCACTCATGGAGAGAGCTGTATGCCTCGCTTTCTGCCCGGCTACTCAGGGCCTGACCTAGAGGCAAGTTCTCACGGAGAGTTTCTTTTGAGTTCTAGAGCGTGTCAGGCGGACCACCCCTGCGGCCATGGAAGCACCTGGTTGAGATAGAGCAAGCTCATTTTCTTCCCAGAAGCATTCCTACGGGGTCTCCGGGCCTGTCAACAGCAGGCAGTTTCAGGTAGCTTCAAGGCAGCATGAATGCAGCCTTCCACATGGCAAAGCAAGGATAGTTACAGCTGGCCTCCGTTTGCATGCGCACACTCAGCATACCTCCCTGTGGTTTCTAACAAGTCAAAAGAGACCCAGGTTACACTGGGTTTGCTTCCCTGAATCGAATTCTCGGAGGAGAGTGTTCTGCATCAAGTGAACTGCCTCAACCAAGGATCGCAGTAGCTTCTCCTCTTGGGCCTCTGGCTATTCAACAGCCAGGAAGAACAGGACTGAAATTGCAGTAAGAACGCAAGGCGACTTTCTTTTGGAGGCACGGTGACTTCAGGCAGGAGGACCTAGATGGAATGCGAGGCCGAGGGTTCTCTCAGTGCAGCTCAGACTAGGGCAAGGCATAAGACCTCGAAGGCATAAGAGACGTGCCAGAAGTCTGTTCGTGAACCTGTGGGTGTGCTGGGGAAATTAAGCTGCCTCAGACCAGAGTGCAGTGCGTTTCCCTACACTCCACGTATAGAGAGTGGCTCCCAAGGGCTACGGGCCTGGATGTTGCTTAGGAGACCTACGGGGGCCTGGGGGTACTCTGCGTTCAAGCCGGGAACAGGGTGCCCACGCGAGCCTGCTAGGTGTGCAGAAAATTCTCCTGCCGTAAAAGATATGCAGAGCAGAGGCTACGGCCACATAAAAGTGCTGCACGCCTCCGCTTCTGCAGGACAAGTCAGGGCTTTACCTCCAGGCATGTGCTCATGCTGAGTGTCCCGTTAGTGACACAGTATTGAAAGAAGCTGACTTTCTCCTCGAGCAGCGTGACTTCAGGAACGAGATCCGGGAAGTACGCAAAGCACAGTGCTTTCTCATGGCAGCTCACACAAGGGCGACATCCAATAATTCCTGGGCACGTCGGCCTCACCAGAAATACTTTCCTGAATCTGCTTGAGGGCTCTGGAAAAGTAGCTCTCGTCAAGGAACGTGCAGTGTGTTCCCCATCACTCGGCATGCACAGAGGGCCTGCGAGGGGCAGACCAGTGGGTCTCGATGTTGCTCAGCCGGACCAATGGGGTGGCGGGTCTGGAGGTACTCAGTGAACTTGGAGGGAAATGGATGCACACCCGAGGGGCCTAGGAGTCCTCCAAAGGGTACTTCCTTTGAAATAAAGCAGAAGAGCTACTAAGAACTCATGGAGACAGCTGCATGCCTCGCTTTCTGCTCGGCTACTCAGGGCCTCACCTGGAGGCAAGTTCTCACGGAGAGTTTCTTTTGAGTTCTAGAGCGTGTCAGGCGGACAACCACTGCGGCCATGGAAGCACCTGGTTGAGATAGAGCAAACTCATTTTCTTCTCAGAAGCATTCCTATGGGGTCTCCAGGCCTGTCAACAGCAGGCAGTTTCAGGTAGCTTCAAGGCAGCATGAATGCAGCCTTCCACATGGCAAAGCAAGGATAGTTACAGCTGGCCTCCGTTTGCATGCGCACACTCAGCATACCTCTCTGTGGTTTCTAACAAGTCAAAAGAGACCCAGGTTACACTGGGTTTGCTTCCCTGAATCGCATTCTCAGAGGAGAGTGTTCTGCATCAAGTGAACTGCCTCAACCAAGGATCGCACTAGCTTCTCCTCTGGGGCCTGTGGCTATTCAACAGCCTGCAGTGCCACAGGAAGAACAGGACTGAAATTGCAGTAGGAACGCAAGGCGACTTTCTTTTGGAGGCCCGGTGACTTCAGGCAGGAGGACCTAGATGGAATGCGAGGCCGAGGGTTCTCTCAGTGCAGCTCACACTACGGCAA
The DNA here is from genome assembly GCF_059928025.1 of Delphinapterus leucas. Taxonomy (NCBI): domain Eukaryota; kingdom Metazoa; phylum Chordata; class Mammalia; order Artiodactyla; family Monodontidae; genus Delphinapterus; species Delphinapterus leucas. The sequence continues at coordinate 35,644,161 of NC_143146.1, read as the reverse complement.
GGCGGAAGACCTCGAAGGCATGTGAGACGTGCCAGGAGTCTGTTCGTGAACGTGTGGGTGTGCTGGGGAAATTAAGCTGCCTCGGACCAGAGTGCAGTGCGTTTCCCTACACTCGGCGTATAGAGAGTGGCTCCCAAGGGCTACGGCCCTGGATGTTGCTTAGGAGACCTACGGGGGCCTGGGGGTACTCTGCGTTCAAGCCGGGAACAGGGTGCCCACGCGATCCTGCTAGGTGTGCAGAAAACTCTCCTGCCATAAAAGATATGCAGAGCAGAGGCTACGGCCTCATGGAAAGTGCTGCACGCCTCCGCTTCTGCAGGACAAGTCAGGGCTTTACCTCCAGGCATGTGCTCATGCTGAGTGTCCCGTTAGTGACACAGCATTGAAAGATGCTGACTTTCTCCTCGAGCAGCGTGACTTGAGGAACGAGGTCCGGGAAGTATGCAAAGCACAGTGCTTTCTCATGGCAGCTCACACAAGGGTGACAACGAATAATTCCTGGGCGCGTCGGACTCACCAGAAATAGTTTCCTGAATCTGTTTGTGGGCTCTGGAAAGGTAGCTCTCCTCAAGGAACGTGCATTGTGTTCCCCATCACTCGGCACGCACAGAGGGCCTCCGAGGGGCCGACCAGTGGGTCTCGATGTTGCTCGGCCGGACCAATGGGGTGGGGTGTCTGGGGGTACTCAGTGAACTTGGAGGGAAATGGATGCACACCCGAGGGGCCTAGGAGTCCTCCAAAGGGTACTTCCTTTGAAATAAAGCCGAAGAGCTACTAAGCACTCATGGAAACAGCTGCATGCCTCGCTTTCTGCCCGGCTACTCAGGGCCTGACCTAGAGGCAAGTTCTCACGGTGAGTTTCTTTTTAGTTCTAGAGCGTGTCAGGCGGACCACCCCTGCGGCCATGGAAGCACCTGGTTGAGATAGAGCTAACTCATTTTCTTCCCAGAAGCATTCGTACGGGGTCTCCAGTCCTGTCAACAGCAGGGAGTTTCAGGTCGCTTCAAGGCAGCATGAATGCAGCCTTCCAAATGGGAAAGCAAGGATAGTTACAGCTGGCCTCCGTTTGCATGCGCACACTCAACATACCTCTCTGTGGTTTCTAACAAGTCAAAAGAGACCCAGGTTACACTGGGTTTGCTTCCCTGAAACGAATTCTCGGAGGAGAGTGTTCTGCATCAAGTGAACTGCCTCAACCAAGGATCGCAGTAGCTTCTCCTCTTGGGCCTCTGGCTATTAAACAGCCAGGAAGAACAGGACTGAAATTGCAGTAAGAACGCAAGGCGACTTTCTTTTGGAGGCACGGTGACTTCAGGCAGGAGGACCTAGATGGAATGCGAGGCCGAGGGTTCTCTCAGTGCAGCTCAGACTAGGGCAAGGCGTAAGACCTCGAAGGCATATGAGACGTGCCAGAAGTCTGTTCGTGAACGTGTGGGTGTGCTGGGGAAATTAAGCTGCCTCGGACAAGAGTGCTGTGCGTTTCCCTACACTCGGCGTATAGAGAGTGGCTCCCAAGGGCTACGGTCCTGGATGTTGCTTAGGAGACCTACGGGGGCCTGGGGGTACTCTGCGTTCAAGCCGGGAACAGGGTGCCCACGCGAGCCTGCTAGGTGTGCAGAAAACTCTCCTGCCGTAAAAGATATGCAGAGCAGAGGCTACGGCCTCATGGAAAGTGCTGCACGCCTCCGCTTCTGCAGGACAATTCAGGGCTTTACCTCCAGGCATGTGCTCATGCTGAGTGTCCCGTTAGTGACACAGTATTGAAAGAAGCTGACTTTCTCCTCGAGCAGCGTGACTTCAGGAACGAGGTCCGGGAAGTACGCAAAGCACAGTGCTTTCTCATGGCAGCTCACACAAGGGCGACAACCAATAATTCCTGGGCACGTCGGCCTCACCAGAAATACTTTCCTGAATCTGCTTGAGGGCTCTGGAAAAGTAGCTCTCATCAAGGAACGTGCAGTGTGTTCCCCATCACTCGGCATGCACAGAGGGCCTGCGAGGGGCAGACCAGTGGGTCTCGATGTTGCTCAGCCGGACCAATGGGGTGGCGGGTCTGGAGGTACTCAGTGAACTTGGAGGGAAATGGATGCACACCCGAGGGGCCTAGGAGTCCTCCAAAGGGTACTTCCTTTCAAATAAAGCCGAAGAGCTACTAAGAACTCATGGAGACAGCTGCATGCCTCGCTTTCTGCCCGGCTACTCAGGGCCTCACCTGGCGGCAAGTTCTCACGGAGAGTTTCTTTTGAGTTCTAGAGCGTGTCAGGCGGACCACCACTGCGGCCATGGAAGCACCTGGTTGAGATAGAGCAAACTCATTTTCTTCTCAGAAGCATTCCTACGGGGTCTCCAGGCCTGTCAACAGCAGGCAGTTTCAGGTAGCTTCAAGGCAGCATGAATGCAGCCTTCCACATGGCAAAGCAAGGATAGTTACAGCTGGCCTCCGTTTGCATGCGCACACTCAGCATACCTCCCTGTGGTTTCTAACAAGTCAAAAGAGACCCAGGTTACACTGGGTTTGCTTCCCTGAATCGCATTCTCAGAGGAGAGTGTTCTGCATCAAGTGAACTGCCTCAACCAAGGATCGCACTAGCTTCTCCTCTGGGGCCTGTGGCTATTCAACAGCCAGGAAGAACAGGACTGAAATTGCAGTAAGAACGCAAGGCGACTTTCTTTTGGAGGCACGGTGACTTCAGGCAGGAGGACCTAGATGGAATGCGAGGCCGAGGGTTCTCTCAGTGCAGCTCAGACTAGGGCAAGGCATAAGACCTCGAAGGCATAAGAGACGTGCCAGAAGTCTGTTCGTGAACGTGTGGGTGTGCTGGGGAAATTAAGCTGCCTCGGACCAGAGTGCTGTGCGTTTCCCTACACTCGGCGTATAGAGAGTGGCTCCCAAGGGCTACGGGCCTGGATGTTGCTTAGGAGACCTACGGGGGCCTGGGGGTACTCTGCGTTCAAGCCGGGAACAGGGTGCCCACGCGAGCCTGCTAGGTGTGCAGAAAACTCTCCTGCCTTAAAAGATATGCAGAGCAGAGGCTACGGCCTCATGGAAAGTGCTGCACGCCTCCGCTTCTGCAGGGCAAGTCAGGGCTTTACCTCCAGGCATGTGCTCATGCTGAGTGTCCCGTTAGTGACACAGTATTGAAAGAAGCTGACTTTCTCCTCGAGCAGCGTGACTTCAGGAACGAGGTCCGGGAAGTACGCAAAGCACAGTGCTTTCTCATGGCAGCTCACACAAGGGCGACAACGAATAATTCCTGGGCCCGTCGGACTCACCAGAAATACTTTCCTGAATCTGTTTGTGGGCTCTGGAAAGGTAGCTCTCCTCAAGGAACGTGCAGTGTGTTCCCCATCACTCGGCATGCACAGAGGGCCTGCGAGGGGCAGACCAGTGGGTCTCGATGTTGCTCAGCCGGACCAATGGGGTGGCGGGTCTGGAGGTACTCAGTGAACTTGGAGGGAAATGGATGCACACCCGAGGGGCCTAGGAGTCCTCCAAAGGGTACTTCCTTTCAAATAAAGCCGAAGAGCTACTAAGAACTCATGGAGACAGCTGCATGCCTCGCTTTCTGCCCGGCTACTCAGGGCCTGACCTGGAGGCAAGTTCTCACGGAGAGTTTCTTTTGAGTTCTAGAGCGTGTCAGGCGGACCACCACTGCGGCCATGGAAGCACCTGGTTGAGATAGAGCAAACTCATTTTCTTCTCAGAAGCATTCCTACGGGGTCTCCAGGCCTGTCAACAGCAGGCAGTTTCAGGTAGCTTCAAGGCAGCATGAATGCAGCCTTCCACATGGCAAAGCAAGGATAGTTACAGCTGGCCTCCGTTTGCATGCGCACACTCAGCATACCTCTCTGTGGTTTCTAACAAGTCAAAAGAGACCCAGGTTACACTGGGTTTGCTTCCCTGAATCGCATTCTCAGAGGAGAGTGTTCTGCATCAACTGAACTGCCTCAACCAAGGATCACACTAGCTTCTCCTCTGGGGCCTGTGGCTATTCAACAGCCTGCAGTGCGACAGGAAGAACAGGACTGAAATTGCAGTAAGAACGCAAGGCGACATTCTTTTGGAGGCACGGTGACTTCAGGCAGGAGGACCTAGATGGAATGCGAGGCCGAGGGTTCTCTCAGTGCAGCTCACACTACGGCAAGGCGGAAGACCTCGAAGGCATGTGAGACGTGCCAGGAGTCTGTTCGTGAACGTGTGGGTGTGCTGGGGAAATTAAGCTGCCTCGGACCAGAGTGCAGTGCGTTTCCCTACACTCGGCGTATAGAGAGTGGCTCCCAAGGGCTACGGCCCTGGATGTTGCTTAGGAGACCTACGGGGGCCTGGGGGTACTCTGCGTTCAAGCCGGGAACAGGGTGCCCACGCGAGCCTGCTAGGTGTGCAGAAAACTCTCCTGCCGTAAAAGATATGCAGAGCAGAGGCTACGGCCTCATGGAAAGTGCTGCACGCCTCCGCTTCTGCAGGACAATTCAGGGCTTTACCTCCAGGCATGTGCTCATGCTGAGTGTCCCGTTAGTGACACAGCATTGAAAGATGCTGACTTTCTCTTCGAGCAGCGTGACTTGAGGAACGAGGTCCGGGAAGTATGCAAAGCACAGTGCTTTCTCATGGCAGCTCACACAAGGGCGACAACGAATAATTCCTGGGCCCGTCGGACTCACCAGAAATACTTTCCTGAATCTGTTTGTGGGCTCTGGAAAGGTAGCTCTCCTCAAGGAACGTGCATTGTGTTGCCCATCACTCGGCACGCACAGAGGGCCTCCGAGGGGCAGACCAGTGGGCCTCGATGTTGCTCAGCCGGACCAATGGGGTGGGGGGTCTGGAGGTACTCAGTGAACTTGGAGGGAAATGGATGCACACCCGAGGGGCCTAGGAGTCCTCCAAAGGGTACTTCCTTTGAAATAAAGCCGAAGAGTTACTAAGCACTCATGGAGACAGCTGCATGCCTCGCTTTCTGCCCGGCTACTCAGGGCCTGACCTGGAGGCAAGTTCTCACGGAGAGTTTCTTTTGAGTTCTAGAGCGTGTCAGGCGGACCACCCCTGCGGCCATGGAAGCACCTGGTTGAGATAGAGCAAGCTCATTTTCTTCCCAGAAGCATTCCTACGGGGTCTCCAGGCCTGTCAACAGCAGGCAGTTTCAGGTAGCTTCAAGGCAGCATGAATGCAGCCTTCCACATGGCAAAGCAAGGATAGTTACAGCTGGCCTCCGTTTGCATGCGCACACTCAGCATACCTCCCTGTGGTTTCTAACAAGTCAAAAGAGACCCAGGTTACACTGGGTTTGCTTCCCTGAATCGAATTCTCGGAGGAGAGTGTTCTGCATCAAGTGAACTGCCTCAACCAAGGATCGCAGTAGCTTCTCCTCTTGGGCCTCTGGCTATTAAACACCCAGGAAGAACAGGACTGAAATTGCAGTAAGAACGCAAGGCGACTTTCTTTTGGAGGCACGGTGACTTCAGGCAGGAGGACCTAGATGGAATGCGAGGCCGAGGGTTCTCTCAGTGCAGCTCAGACTAGGGCAAGGCATAAGACCTCGAAGGCATAAGAGACGTGCCAGAAGTCTGTTCGTGAACGTGTGGGTGTGCTGGGGAAATTAAGCTGCCTCGGACCAGAGTGCAGTGCGTTTCCCTACACTCGGCGTATAGAGAGTGGCTCCCAAGGGCTACGGGCCTGGATGTTGCTTAGGAGACCTACGGGGGCCTGGGGGTACTCTGCGTTCAAGCCGGGAACAGGGTGCCCACGCGAGCCTGCTAGGTGTGCAGAAAACTCTCCTGCCGTAAAAGATATGCAGAGCAGAGGCTACGGCCTCATGGAAAGTGCTGCACGCCTCCGCTTCTGCAGGACAAGTCAGGGCTTTACCTCCAGGCATGTGCTCATGCTGAGTGTCCCGTTAGTGACACAGCATTGAAAGATGCTGACTTTCTCCTCGAGCAGCGTGACTTCAGGAACGAGGTCCGGGAAGTACGCAAAGCACAGTGCTTTCTCATGGCAGCTCACACAAGGGCGACAACCAATAATTCCTGGGCGCGTCGGACTCACCAGAAATACTTTCCTGAATCTGTTTGTGGGCTCTGGAAAGGTAGCTCTCCTCAAGGAACGTGCATTGTGTTCCCCATCACTCGGCATGCACAGAGGGCCTCCGAGGGGCAGACCACTGGGTCTCGATGTTGCTCGGCCGGACCAATGGGGTGGGGTGTCTGGAGGTGCTCAGTGAACTTGGAGGGAAATGGATGCACACCCGAGGGGCCTAGGAGTCCTCCAAAGGGTACTTCCTTTGAAATAAAGCCGAAGAGCTACTAAGAACTCATGGAAACAGCTGCATGCCTCGCTTTCTGCCCGGCTACTCAGGGCCTGACCTAGAGGCAAGTTCTCACGGTGAGTTTCTCTTTAGTTCTAGAACGTGTCAGGCGGACCACCCCTGCGGCCATGGAAGCACCTGGTTGAGATAGAGCAAACTCATCTTCTTCTCAGAAGCATTCCTACGGGGTCTCCAGGCCTGTCAACAGCAGGCAGTTTCAGGTAGCTTCAAGGCAGCATGAATGCAGCCTTCCACATGGCAAAGCAAGGATAGTTACAGCTGGCCTCCGTTTGCATGCGCACACTCAGCATACCTCCCTGTGGTTTCTAACAAGTCAAAAGAGACCCAGGTTACACTGGGTTTGCTTCCCTGAATCGCATTCTCAGAGGAGAGTGTTCTGCATCAAGTGAACTGCCTCAACCAAGGATCGCACTAGCTTCTCCTCTGGGGCCTGTGGCTATTCAACAGCCAGGAAGAACAGGACTGAAATTGCAGTAAGAACGCAAGGCGACTTTCTTTTGGAGGCTCGGTGACTTCAGGAAGGAGGACCTAGATGGAATGCGAGGCCGAGGGTTCTCTCAGTGCAGCTCAGACTAGGGCAAGGCATAAGACCTCGAAGGCATAAGAAACGTGCCAGAAGTCTGTTCGTGAACGTGTGGGTGTGCTGGGGAAATTAAGCTGCCTCGGACCAGAGTGCTGTGCGTTTCCCTACACTCGGCGTATAGAGAGTGGCTCCCAAGGGCTACGGGCCTGGATGTTGCTTAGGAGACCTACGGGGGCCTGGGGGTACTCTGCGTTCAAGCCGGGAACAGGGTGCCCACGCGAGCCTGCTAGGTGTGCAGAAAACTCTCCTGCCGTAAAAGATATGCAGAGCAGAGGCTACGGCCTCATGGAAAGTGCTGCACGCCTCCGCTTCTGCAGGGCAAGTCAGGGCTTTACCTCCAGGCATGTGCTCATGCTGAGTGTCCCGTTAGTGACACAGTATTGAAAGAAGCTGACTTTCTCCTCGAGCAGCGTGACTTCAGGAACGAGGTCCGGGAAGTACGCAAAGCACAGTGCTTTCTCATGGCAGCTCACACAAGGGCGACAACCAATAATTCCTGGGCACGTCGGCCTCACCAGAAATACTTTCCTGAATCTGCTTGAGGGCTCTGGAAAAGTAGCTCTCATCAAGGAACGTGCAGTGTGTTCCCCATCACTCGGCATGCACAGAGGGCCTGCGAGGGGCAGACCAGTGGGTCTCGATGTTGCTCAGCCGGACCAATGGGGTGGCGGGTCTGGAGGTACTCAGTGAACTTGGAGGGAAATGGATGCACACCCGAGGGGCCTAGGAGTCCTCCAAAGGGTACTTCCTTTCAAATAAAGCCGAAGAGCTACTAAGAACTCATGGAGACAGCTGCATGCCTCGCTTTCTGCTCGGCTACTCAGGGCCTCACCTGGAGGCAAGTTCTCACGGAGAGTTTCTTTTGAGTTCTAGAGCGTGTCAGGCGGACAACCACTGCGGCCATGGAAGCACCTGGTTGAGATAGAGCAAACTCATTTTCTTCTCAGAAGCATTCCTATGGGGTCTCCAGGCCTGTCAACAGCAGGCAGTTTCAGGTAGCTTCAAGGCAGCATGAATGCAGCCTTCCACATGGCAAAGCAAGGATAGTTACAGCTGGCCTCCGTTTGCATGCGCACACTCAGCATACCTCCCTGTGGTTTCTAACAAGTCAAAAGAGACCCAGGTTACACTGGGTTTGCTTCCCTGAATCACATTCTCAGAGGAGAGTGTTCTGCATCAAGTGAACTGCCTCAACCAAGGATCGCACTAGCTTCTCCTCTGGGGCCTGTGGCTATTCAACAGCCAGGAAGAACAGGACTGAAATTGCAGTAAGAACGCAAGGCGACTTTCTTTTGGAGGCTCGGTGACTTCAGGAAGGAGGACCTAGATGGAATGCGAGGCCGAGGGTTCTCTCAGTGCAGCTCAGACTAGGGCAAGGCATAAGACCTCGAAGGCATAAGAAACGTGCCAGAAGTCTGTTCGTGAACGTGTGGGTGTGCTGGGGAAATTAAGCTGCCTCGGACCACAGTGCTGTGCGTTTCCCTACACTCGGCGTATAGAGAGTGGCTCCCAAGGGCTACGGGCCTGGATGTTGCTTAGGAGACCTACGGGGGCCTGGGGGTACTCTGCGTTCAAGCCGGGAACAGGGTGCCCACGCGAGCCTGCTAGGTGTGCAGAAAACTCTCCTGCCGTAAAAGATATGCAGAGCAGAGGCTACGGCCTCATGGAAAGTGCTGCACGCCTCCGCTTCTGCAGGGCAAGTCAGGGCTTTACCTCCAGGCATGTGCTCATGCTGAGTGTCCCGTTAGTGACACAGTATTGAAAGAAGCTGACTTTCTCCTCGAGCAGCGTGACTTCAGGAACGAGGTCCGGGAAGTACGCAAAGCACAGTGCTTTCTCATGGCAGCTCACACAAGGGCGACAACCAATAATTCCTGGGCACGTCGGCCTCACCAGAAATACTTTCCTGAATCTGCTTGAGGGCTCTGGAAAAGTAGCTCTCATCAAGGAACGTGCAGTGTGTTCCCCATCACTCGGCATGCACAGAGGGCCTGCGAGGGGCAGACCAGTGGGTCTCGATGTTGCTCAGCCGGACCAATGGGGTGGCGGGTCTGGAGGTACTCAGTGAACTTGGAGGGAAATGGATGCACACCCGAGGGGCCTAGGAGTCCTCCAAAGGGTACTTCCTTTCAAATAAAGCCGAAGAGCTACTAAGAACTCATGGAGACAGCTGCATGCCTCGCTTTCTGCTCGGCTACTCAGGGCCTCACCTGGAGGCAAGTTCTCACGGAGAGTTTCTTTTGAGTTCTAGAGCGTGTCAGGCGGACAACCACTGCGGCCATGGAAGCACCTGGTTGAGATAGAGCAAACTCATTTTCTTCTCAGAAGCATTCCTATGGGGTCTCCAGGCCTGTCAACAGCAGGCAGTTTCAGGTAGCTTCAAGGCAGCATGAATGCAGCCTTCCACATGGCAAAGCAAGGCTAGTTACAGCTGGCCTCCGTTTGCATGCGCACACTCAGCATACCTCCCTGTGGTTTCTAACAAGTCAAAAGAGACCCAGGTTACACTGGGTTTGCTTCCCTGAATCGCATTCTCAGAGGAGAGTGTTCTGCATCAAGTGAACTGCCTCAACCAAGGATCGCACTAGCTTCTCCTCTGGGGCCTGTGGCTATTCAACAGCCTGCAGTGCCACAGGAAGAACAGGACTGAAATTGCAGTAAGAACGCAAGGCGACTTTCTTTTGCAGGCTCGGTGACTTCAGGAAGGAGGACCTAGATGGAATGCGAGGCCGAGGGTTCTCTGAGTGCAGCTCAGACTAGGGCAAGGCATAAGACCTCGAAGGCATAAGAAACGTGCCAGAAGTCTGTTCGTGAACCTGTGGGTGTGCTGGGGAAATTAAGCTGCCTCGGACCAGAGTGCAGTGCGTTTCCCTACACTCGGCGTATAGAGAGTGGCTCCCAAGGGCTACGGGCCTGGATGTTGCTTAGGAGACCTACGGGGGCCTGGGGGTACTCTGCGTTCAAGCCGGGAACAGGGTGCCCACGCGAGCCTGCTAGGTGTGCAGAAAACTCTCCTGCTTTAAAAGATTTGCAGAGCAGAGTCTACGGCCTCATGGAAAGTGCTGCACGCCTCCGCTTCTGCAGGATAAATCAGGGCTTTACCTCCAGGCATGTGCTCTTGATGAGTGTCCCGTTAGTGACACAGCATTGAAAGATGCTTACTTTCTTCTGGAGCAGCGTGACTTCAGGAACGAGGTCCGGGAAGTATGCAAAGCACAGTGCTTTCTCATGGCACCTCACACATGGGCGACAACGAATAATTCCTGGGCCCGTCGGACTCACCAGAAATACTTTCCTGAATCTGTTTGTGGGCTCTGGAAAGGTAGCTCTCCTCAAGGAACGTGCATTGTGTTGCCCATCACTCGGCACGCACAGAGGGCCTCCGAGGGGCAGACCAGTGGGCCTCGATGTTGCTCAGCCGGACCAATGGGGTGGGGGGTCTGGAGGTACTCAGTGAACTTGGAGGGAAATGGATGCACACCCGAGGGGCCTAGGAGTCCTCCAAAGGGTACTTCCTTTGAAATAAAGCCGAAGAGTTACTAAGCACTCATGGAGACAGCTGCATGCCTCGCTTTCTGCCCGGCTACTCAGGGCCTGACCTGGAGGCAAGTTCTCACGGAGAGTTTCTTTTGAGTTCTAGAGCGTGTCAGGCGGACCACCCCTGCGGCCATGGAAGCACCTGGTTGAGATAGAGCAAGCTCATTTTCTTCCCAGAAGCATTCGTACGGGGTCTCCATGCCTGTCAACAGCAGGCAGTTTCAGGTAGCTTCAAGGCAGCATGAATGCAGCCTTCCAAATGGGAAAGCAAGGCTAGTTACAGCTGGCCTCCGTTTGCATGCGCACACTCAGCATACCTCCCTGTGGTTTCTAACAAGTCAACAGAGACCCAGGTTACACTGGGTTTGCTTCCCTGAATCGAATTCTCGGAGGAGAGTGTTCTGCATCAAGTGAACTGCCTCAACCAAGGATCGCAGTAGCTTCTCCTCTTGGGCCTCTGGCTATTAAACACCCAGGAAGAACAGGACTGAAATTGCAGTAAGAACGCAAGGCGACTTTCTTTTGGAGGCACGGTGACTTCAGGCAGGAGCACCTAGATGGAATGCGAGGCCGAGGGTTCTCTCAGTGCAGCTCAGACTAGGGCAAGGCATAAGACCTCGAAGGCATAAGAGACGTGCCAGAAGTCTGTTCGTGAACGTGTGGGTGTGCTGGGGAAATTAAGCTGCCTCGGACCAGAGTGCTGTGCGTTTCCCTACACTCGGCGTATAGAGAGTGGCTCCCAAGGGCTACGGGCCTGGATGTTGCTTAGGAGACCTACGGGGGCCTGGGGGTACTCTGCGTTCAAGCCGGGAACAGGGTGCCCACGCGAGCCTGCTAGGTGTGCAGAAAACTCTCCTGCCGTAAAAGATATGCAGAGCAGAGGCTACGGCCTCATGGAAAGTGCTGCACGCCTCCGCTTCTGCAGGGCAAGTCAGGGCTTTACCTCCAGGCATGTGCTCATGCTGAGTGTCCCGTTAGTGACACAGTATTGAAAGAAGCTGACTTTCTCCTCGAGCAGCGTGACTTCAGGAACGAGGTCCGGGAAGTATGCAAAGCACAGTGCTTTCTCATGGCAGCTCACACAAGGGCGACAACCAATAATTCCTGGGCACGTCGGCCTCACCAGAAATACTTTCCTGAATCTGCTTGAGGGCTCTGGAAAAGTAGCTCTCATCAAGGAACGTGCAGTGTGTTCCCCATCACTCGGCATGCACAGAGGGCCTGCGAGGGGCAGACCAGTGGGTCTCGATGTTGCTCAGCCGGACCAATGGGGTGGCGGGTCTGGAGGTACTCAGTGAACTTGGAGGGAAATGGATGCACACCCGAGGGGCCTAGGAGTCCTCCAAAGGGTACTTCCTTTCAAATAAAGCCGAAGAGCTACTAAGAACTCATGGAGACAGCTGCATGCCTCGCTTTCTGCTCGGCTACTCAGGGCCTCACCTGGAGGCAAGTTCTCACGGAGAGTTTCTTTTGAGTTCTAGAGCGTGTCAGGCGGACAACCACTGCGGCCATGGAAGCACCTGGTTGAGATAGAGCAAACTCATTTTCTTCTCAGAAGCATTCCTATGGGGTCTCCAGGTCTGTCAACAGCAGGCAGTTTCAGGTAGCTTCAAGGCAGCATGAATGCAGCCTTCCACATGGCAAAGCAAGGATAGTTACAGCTGGCCTCCGTTTGCATGCGCACACTCAGCATACCTCCCTGTGGTTTCTAACAAGTCAAAAGAGACCCAGGTTACACTGGGTTTGCTTCCCTGAATCGCATTCTCAGAGGAGAGTGTTCTGCATCAAGTGAACTGCCTCAACCAAGGATCGCACTAGCTTCTCCTCTGGGGCCTGTGGCTATTCAACAGCCTGCAGTGCCACAGGAAGAACAGGACTGAAATTGCAGTAGGAACGCAAGGCGACTTTCTTTTGCAGGCTCGGTGACTTCAGGAAGGAGGACCTAGATGGAATGCGAGGCCGAGGGTTCTCTCAGTGCAGCTCAGACTAGGGCAAGGCATAAGACCTCGAAGGCATAAGAAACGTGCCAGAAGTCTGTTCGTGAACCTGTGGGTGTGCTGGGGAAATTAAGCTGCCTCGGACCAGAGTGCAGTGCGTTTCCCTACACTCGGCGTATAGAGAGTGGCTCCCAAGGGCTACGGGCCTGGATGTTGCTTAGGAGACCTACGGGGGCCTGGGGGTACTCTGCGTTCAAGCCGGGAACAGGGTGCCCACGCGAGCCTGCTAGGTGTGCAGAAAACTCTCCTGCTTTAAAAGATTTGCAGAGCAGAGTCTACGGCCTCATGGAAAGTGCTGCACGCCTCCGCTTCTGCAGGATAAATCAGGGCTTTACCTCCAGGCATGTGCTCTTGATGAGTGTCCCGTTAGTGACACAGCATTGAAAGATGCTTACTTTCTTCTGGAGCAGCGTGACTTCAGGAACGAGGTCCGGGAAGTATGCAAAGCACAGTGCTTTCTCATGGCACCTCACACATGGGCGACAACGAATAATTCCTGGGCCCGTCGGACTCACCAGAAATACTTTCCTGAATCTGTTTGTGGGCTCTGGAAAGGTAGCTCTCCTCAAGGAACGTGCATTGTGTTGCCCATCACTCGGCACGCACAGAGGGCCTCCGAGGGGCAGACCAGTGGGCCTCGATGTTGCTCAGCCGGACCAATGGGGTGGGGGGTCTGGAGGTACTCAGTGAACTTGGAGGGAAATGGATGCACACCCGAGGGGCCTAGGAGTCCTCCAAAGGGTACTTCCTTTGAAATAAAGCCGAAGAGTTACTAAGCACTCATGGAGACAGCTGCATGCCTCGCTTTCTGCCCGGCTACTCAGGGCCTGACCTGGAGGCAAGTTCTCACGGAGAGTTTCTTTTGAGTTCTAGAGCGTGTCAGGCGGACCACCCCTGCGGCCATGGAAGCACCTGGTTGAGATAGAGCAAGCTCATTTTCTTCCCAGAAGCATTCGTACGGGGTCTCCAGGCCTGTCAACAGCAGGCAGTTTCAGGTAGCTTCAAGGCAGCATGAATGCAGCCTTCCAAATGGGAAAGCAAGGCTAGTTACAGCTGGCCTCCGTTTGCATGCGCACACTCAGCATACCTCCCTGTGGTTTCTAACAAGTCAACAGAGACCCAGGTTACACTGGGTTTGCTTCCCTGAATCGAATTCTCGGAGGAGAGTGTTCTGCATCAAGTGAACTGCCTCAACCAAGGATCGCAGTAGCTTCTCCTCTTGGGCCTCTGGCTATTAAACACCCAGGAAGAACAGGACTGAAATTGCAGTAAGAACGCAAGGCGACTTTCTTTTGGAGGCACGGTGACTTCAGGCAGGAGCACCTAGATGGAATGCGAGGCCGAGGGTTCTCTCAGTGCAGCTCAGACTAGGGCAAGGCATAAGACCTCGAAGGCATAAGAGACGTGCCAGAAGTCTGTTCGTGAACGTGTGGGTGTGCTGGGGAAATTAAGCTGCCTCGGACCAGAGTGCTGTGCGTTTCCCTACACTCGGCGTATAGAGAGTGGCTCCCAAGGGCTACGGGCCTGGATGTTGCTTAGGAGACCTACGGGGGCCTGGGGGTACTCTGCGTTCAAGCCGGGAACAGGGTGCCCACGCGAGCCTGCTAGGTGTGCAGAAAACTCTCCTGCCGTAAAAGATATGCAGAGCAGAGGCTACGGCCTCATGGAAAGTGCTGCACGCCTCCGCTTCTGCAGGGCAAGTCAGGGCTTTACCTCCAGGCATGTGCTCATGCTGAGTGTCCCGTTAGTGACACAGTATTGAAAGAAGCTGACTTTCTCCTCGAGCAGCGTGACTTCAGGAACGAGGTCCGGGAAGTACGCAAAGCACAGTGCTTTCTCATGGCAGCTCACACAAGGGCGACAACCAATAATTCCTGGGCACGTCGGCCTCACCAGAAATACTTTCCTGAATCTGCTTGAGGGCTCTGGAAAAGTAGCTCTCATCAAGGAACGTGCAGTGTGTTCCCCATCACTCGGCATGCACAGAGGGCCTGCGAGGGGCAGACCAGTGGGTCTCGATGTTGCTCAGCCGGACCAATGGGGTGGCGGGTCTGGAGGTACTCAGTGAACTTGGAGGGAAATGGATGCACACCCGAGGGGCCTAGGAGTCCTCCAAAGGGTACTTCCTTTCAAATAAAGCCGAAGAGCTACTAAGAACTCATGGAGACAGCTGCATGCCTCGCTTTCTGCTCGGCTACTCAGGGCCTCACCTGGAGGCAAGTTCTCACGGAGAGTTTCTTTTGAGTTCTAGAGCGTGTCAGGCGGACAACCACTGCGGCCATGGAAGCACCTGGTTGAGATAGAGCAAACTCATTTTCTTCTCAGAAGCATTCCTATGGGGTCTCCAGGCCTGTCAACAGCAGGCAGTTTCAGGTAGCTTCAAGGCAGCATGAATGCAGCCTTCCACATGGCAAAGCAAGGCTAGTTACAGCTGGCCTCCGTTTGCATGCGCACACTCAGCATACCTCCCTGTGGTTTCTAACAAGTCAAAAGAGACCCAGGTTACACTGGGTTTGCTTCCCTGAATCGCATTCTCAGAGGAGAGTGTTCTGCATCAAGTGAACTGCCTCAACCAAGGATCGCACTAGCTTCTCCTCTGGGGCCTGTGGCTATTCAACAGCCTGCAGTGCCACAGGAAGAACAGGACTGAAATTGCAGTAGGAACGCAAGGCGACTTTCTTTTGCAGGCTCGGTGACTTCAGGAAGGAGGACCTAGATGGAATGCGAGGCCGAGGGTTCTCTGAGTGCAGCTCAGACTAGGGCAAGGCATAAGACCTCGAAGGCATAAGAAACGTGCCAGAAGTCTGTTCGTGAACCTGTGGGTGTGCTGGGGAAATTAAGCTGCCTCGGACCAGAGTGCAGTGCGTTTCCCTACACTCGGCGTATAGAGAGTGGCTCCCAAGGGCTACGGGCCTGGATGTTGCTTAGGAGACCTACGGGGGCCTGGGGGTACTCTGCGTTCAAGCCGGGAACAGGGTGCCCACGCGAGCCTGCTAGGTGTGCAGAAAACTCTCCTGCTTTAAAAGATTTGCAGAGCAGAGTCTACGGCCTCATGGAAAGTGCTGCACGCCTCCGCTTCTGCAGGATAAATCAGGGCTTTACCTCCAGGCATGTGCTCTTGATGAGTGTCCCGTTAGTGACACAGCATTGAAAGATGCTTAGTTTCTTCTGGAGCAGCGTGACTTCAGGAACGAGGTCCGGGAAGTATGCAAAGCACAGTGCTTTCTCATGGCACCTCACACATGGGCGACAACGAATAATTCCTGGGCCCGTCGGACTCACCAGAAATACTTTCCTGAATCTGTTTGTGGGCTCTGGAAAGGTAGCTCTCCTCAAGGAACGTGCATTGTGTTGCCCATCACTCGGCACGCACAGAGGGCCTCCGAGGGGCAGACCAGTGGGCCTCGATGTTGCTCAGCCGGACCAATGGGGTGGGGGGTCTGGAGGTACTCAGTGAACTTGGAGGGAAATGGATGCACACCCGAGGGGCCTAGGAGTCCTCCAAAGGGTACTTCCTTTGAAATAAAGCCGAAGAGTTACTAAGCACTCATGGAGACAGCTGCATGCCTCGCTTTCTGCCCGGCTACTCAGGGCCTGACCTGGAGGCAAGTTCTCACGGAGAGTTTCTTTTGAGTTCTAGAGCGTGTCAGGCGGACCACCCCTGCGGCCATGGAAGCACCTGGTTGAGATAGAGCAAGCTCATTTTCTTCCCAGAAGCATTCGTACGGGGTCTCCATGCCTGTCAACAGCAGGCAGTTTCAGGTAGCTTCAAGGCAGCATGAATGCAGCCTTCCAAATGGGAAAGCAAGGCTAGTTACAGCTGGCCTCCGTTTGCATGCGCACACTCAGCATACCTCCCTGTGGTTTCTAACAAGTCAACAGAGACCCAGGTTACACTGGGTTTGCTTCCCTGAATCGAATTCTCGGAGGAGAGTGTTCTGCATCAAGTGAACTGCCTCAACCAAGGATCGCAGTAGCTTCTCCTCTTGGGCCTCTGGCTATTAAACACCCAGGAAGAACAGGACTGAAATTGCAGTAAGAACGCAAGGCGACTTTCTTTTGGAGGCACGGTGACTTCAGGCAGGAGCACCTAGATGGAATGCGAGGCCGAGGGTTCTCTCAGTGCAGCTCAGACTAGGGCAAGGCATAAGACCTCGAAGGCATAAGAGACGTGCCAGAAGTCTGTTCGTGAACGTGTGGGTGTGCTGGGGAAATTAAGCTGCCTCGGACCAGAGTGCTGTGCGTTTCCCTACACTCGGCGTATAGAGAGTGGCTCCCAAGGGCTACGGGCCTGGATGTTGCTTAGGAGACCTACGGGGGCCTGGGGGTACTCTGCGTTCAAGCCGGGAACAGGGTGCCCACGCGAGCCTGCTAGGTGTGCAGAAAACTCTCCTGCCGTAAAAGATATGCAGAGCAGAGGCTACGGCCTCATGGAAAGTGCTGCACGCCTCCGCTTCTGCAGGGCAAGTCAGGGCTTTACCTCCAGGCATGTGCTCATGCTGAGTGTCCCGTTAGTGACACAGTATTGAAAGAAGCTGACTTTCTCCTCGAGCAGCGTGACTTCAGGAACGAGGTCCGGGAAGTACGCAAAGCACAGTGCTTTCTCATGGCAGCTCACACAAGGGCGACAACCAATAATTCCTGGGCACGTCGGCCTCACCAGAAATACTTTCCTGAATCTGCTTGAGGGCTCTGGAAAAGTAGCTCTCATCAAGGAACGTGCAGTGTGTTCCCCATCACTCGGCATGCACAGAGGGCCTGCGAGGGGCAGACCAGTGGGTCTCGATGTTGCTCAGCCGGACCAATGGGGTGGCGGGTCTGGAGGTACTCAGTGAACTTGGAGGGAAATGGATGCACACCCGAGGGGCCTAGGAGTCCTCCAAAGGGTACTTCCTTTCAAATAAAGCCGAAGAGCTACTAAGAACTCATGGAGACAGCTGCATGCCTCGCTTTCTGCTCGGCTACTCAGGGCCTCACCTGGAGGCAAGTTCTCACGGAGAGTTTCTTTTGAGTTCTAGAGCGTGTCAGGCGGACAACCACTGCGGCCATGGAAGCACCTGGTTGAGATAGAGCAAACTCATTTTCTTCTCAGAAGCATTCCTATGGGGTCTCCAGGCCTGTCAACAGCAGGCAGTTTCAGGTAGCTTCAAGGCAGCATGAATGCAGCCTTCCACATGGCAAAGCAAGGCTAGTTACAGCTGGCCTCCGTTTGCATGCGCACACTCAGCATACCTCCCTGTGGTTTCTAACAAGTCAAAAGAGACCCAGGTTACACTGGGTTTGCTTCCCTGAATCGCATTCTCAGAGGAGAGTGTTCTGCATCAAGTGAACTGCCTCAACCAAGGATCGCACTAGCTTCTCCTCTGGGGCCTGTGGCTATTCAACAGCCTGCAGTGCCACAGGAAGAACAGGACTGAAATTGCAGTAGGAACGCAAGGCGACTTTCTTTTGGAGGCCCGGTGACTTCAGGCAGGAGGACCTAGATGGAATGCGAGGCCGAGGGTTCTCTCAGTGCAGCTCACACTACGGCAAGGCGGAAGACCTCGAAGGCATGTGAGACGTGCCAGGAGTCTGTTCGTGAACGTGTGGGTGTGCTGGGGAAATTAAGCTGCCTCGGACCAGAGTGCAGTGCGTTTCCCTACACTCGGCGTATAGAGAGTGGCTCCCAAGGGCTACGGCCCTGGATGTTGCTTAGGAGACCTACGGGGGCCTGGGGGTACTCTGCGTTCAAGCCGGGAACAGGGTGCCCACGCGATCCTGCTAGGTGTGCAGAAAACTCTCCTGCCATAAAAGATATGCAGAGCAGAGGCTACGGCCTCATGGAAAGTGCTGCACGCCTCCGCTTCTGCAGGACAATTCAGGGCTTTACCTCCAGGCATGTGCTCATGCTGAGTGTCCCGTTAGTGACACAGCATTGAAAGATGCTGACTTTCTCTTCGAGCAGCGTGACTTGAGGAACGAGGTCCGGGAAGTATGCAAAGCACAGTGCTTTCTCAAGGCAGCTCACACAAGGGCGACAACGAATAATTCCTGGGCCCGTCGGACTCACCAGAAATACTTTCCTGAATCTGTTTGTGGGCTCTGGAAAGGTAGCTCTCCTCAAGGAACGTGCATTGTGTTGCCCATCACTCGGCACGCACAGAGGGCCTCCGAGGGGCAGACCAGTGGGCCTCGATGTTGCTCAGCCGGACCAATGGGGTGGGGGGTCTGGAGGTACTCAGTGAACTTGGAGGGAAATGGATGCACACCCGAGGGGCCTAGGAGTCCTCCAAAGGGTACTTCCTTTGAAATAAAGCCGAAGAGTTACTAAGCACTCATGGAGACAGCTGCATGCCTCGCTTTCTGCCCGGCTACTCAGGGCCTGACCTGGAGGCAAGTTCTCACGGAGAGTTTCTTTTGAGTTCTAGAGCGTGTCAGGCGGACCAGCCCTGCGGCCATGGAAGCACCTGGTTGAGATAGAGCAAGCTCATTTTCTTCCCAGAAGCATTCGTACGGGGTCTCCAGGCCTGTCAACAGCAGGCAGTTTCAGGTAGCTTCAAGGCAGCATGAATGCAGCCTTCCAAATGGGAAAGCAAGGCTAGTTACAGCTGGCCTCCGTTTGCATGCGCACACTCAGCATACCTCCCTGTGGTTTCTAACAAGTCAAAAGAGACCCAGGTTACACTGGGTTTGCTTCCCTGAATCGAATTCTCGGAGGAGAGTGTTCTGCATCAAGTGAACTGCCTCAACCAAGGATCGCAGTAGCTTCTCCTCTTGGGCCTCTGGCTATTAAACACCCAGGAAGAACAGGACTGAAATTGCAGTAAGAACGCAAGGCGACTTTCTTTTGGAGGCACGGTGACTTCAGGCAGGAGCACCTAGATGGAATGCGAGGCCGAGGGTTCTCTCAGTGCAGCTCAGACTAGGGCAAGGCATAAGACCTCGAAGGCATAAGAGACGTGCCAGAAGTCTGTTCGTGAACGTGTGGGTGTGCTGGGGAAATTAAGCTGCCTCGGACCAGAGTGCTGTGCGTTTCCCTACACTCGGCGTATAGAGAGTGGCTCCCAAGGGCTACGGGCCTGGATGTTGCTTAGGAGACCTACGGGGGCCTGGGGGTACTCTGCGTTCAAGCCGGGAACAGGGTGCCCACGCGAGCCTGCTAGGTGTGCAGAAAACTCTCCTGCCGTAAAAGATATGCAGAGCAGAGGCTACGGCCTCATGGAAAGTGCTGCACGCCTCCGCTTCTGCAGGACAATTCAGGGCTTTACCTCCAGGCATGTGCTCATGCTGAGTGTCCCGTTAGTGACACAGTATTGAAAGAAGCTGACTTTCTCCTCGAGCAGCGTGACTTCAGGAACGAGGTCCGGGAAGTACGCAAAGCACAGTGCTTTCTCATGGCAGCTCACACAAGGGCGACAACCAATAATTCCTGGGCACGTCGGCCTCACCAGAAATACTTTCCTGAATCTGCTTGAGGGCTCTGGAAAAGTAGCTCTCATCAAGGAACGTGCAGTGTGTTCCCCATCACTCGGCATGCACAGAGGGCCTGCGAGGGGCAGACCAGTGGGTCTCGATGTTGCTCAGCCGGACCAATGGGGTGGCGGGTCTGGAGGTACTCAGTGAACTTGGAGGGAAATGGATGCACACCCGAGGGGCCTAGGAGTCCTCCAAAGGGTACTTCCTTTCAAATAAAGCCGAAGAGCTACTAAGAACTCATGGAGACAGCTGCATGCCTCGCTTTCTGCTCGGCTACTCAGGGCCTCACCTGGAGGCAAGTTCTCACGGAGAGTTTCTTTTGAGTTCTAGAGCGTGTCAGGCGGACAACCACTGCGGCCATGGAAGCACCTGGTTGAGATAGAGCAAACTCATTTTCTTCTCAGAAGCATTCCTATGGGGTCTCCAGGCCTGTCAACAGCAGGCAGTTTCAGGTAGCTTCAAGGCAGCATGAATGCAGCCTTCCACATGGCAAAGCAAGGATAGTTACAGCTGGCCTCCGTTTGCATGCGCACACTCAGCATACCTCCCTGTGGTTTCTAACAAGTCAAAAGAGACCCAGGTTACACTGGGTTTGCTTCCCTGAATCGCATTCTCAGAGGAGAGTGTTCTGCATCAAGTGAACTGCCTCAACCAAGGATCGCACTAGCTTCTCCTCTGGGGCCTGTGGCTATTCAACAGCCAGGAAGAACAGGACTGAAATTGCAGTAAGAACGCAAGGCGACTTTCTTTTGGAGGCTCGGTGACTTCAGGAAGGAGGACCTAGATGGAATGCGAGGCCGAGGGTTCTCTCAGTGCAGCTCAGACTAGGGCAAGGCATAAGACCTCGAAGGCATAAGAAACGTGCCAGAAGTCTGTTCGTGAACGTGTGGGTGTGCTGGGGAAATTAAGCTGCCTCGGACCAGAGTGCTGTGCGTTTCCCTACACTCGGCGTATAGAGAGTGGCTCCCAAGGGCTACGGGCCTGGATGTTGCTTAGGAGACCTACGGGGGCCTGGGGGTACTCTGCGTTCAAGCCGGGAACAGGGTGCCCACGCGAGCCTGCTAGGTGTGCAGAAAACTCTCCTGCCGTAAAAGATATGCAGAGCAGAGGCTACGGCCTCATGGAAAGTGCTGCACGCCTCCGCTTCTGCAGGGCAAGTCAGGGCTTTACCTCCAGGCATGTGCTCATGCTGAGTGTCCCGTTAGTGACACAGTATTGAAAGAAGCTGACTTTCTCCTCGAGCAGCGTGACTTCAGGAACGAGGTCCGGGAAGTACGCAAAGCACAGTGCTTTCTCATGGCAGCTCACACAAGGGCGACAACCAATAATTCCTGGGCACGTCGGCCTCACCAGAAATACTTTCCTGAATCTGCCTGAGGGCTCTGGAAAAGTAGCTCTCATCAAGGAACGTGCAGTGTGTTCCCCATCACTCGGCATGCACAGAGGGCCTGCGAGGGGCAGACCAGTGGGTCTCGATGTTGCTCAGCCGGACCAATGGGGTGGCGGGTCTGGAGGTACTCAGTGAACTTGGAGGGAAATGGATGCACACCCGAGGGGCCTAGGAGTCCTCCAAAGGGTACTTCCTTTCAAATAAAGCCGAAGAGCTACTAAGAACTCATGGAGACAGCTGCATGCCTCGCTTTCTGCTCGGCTACTCAGGGCCTCACCTGGAGGCAAGTTCTCACGGAGAGTTTCTTTTGAGTTCTAGAGCGTGTCAGGCGGACAACCACTGCGGCCATGGAAGCACCTGGTTGAGATAGAGCAAACTCATTTTCTTCTCAGAAGCATTCCTATGGGGTCTCCAGGCCTGTCAACAGCAGGCAGTTTCAGGTAGCTTCAAGGCAGCATGAATGCAGCCTTCCACATGGCAAAGCAAGGATAGTTACAGCTGGCCTCCGTTTGCATGCGCACACTCAGCATACCTCTCTGTGGTTTCTAACAAGTCAAAAGAGACCCAGGTTACACTGGGTTTGCTTCCCTGAATCGCATTCTCAGAGGAGAGTGTTCTGCATCAAGTGAACTGCCTCAACCAAGGATCGCACTAGCTTCTCCTCTGGGGCCTGTGGCTATTCAACAGCCTGCAGTGCCACAGGAAGAACAGGACTGAAATTGCAGTAGGAACGCAAGGCGACTTTCTTTTGGAGGCCCGGTGACTTCAGGCAGGAGGACCTAGATGGAATGCGAGGCCGAGGGTTCTCTCAGTGCAGCTCACACTACGGCAAGGCGGAAGACCTCGAAGGCATGTGAGACGTGCCAGGAGTCTGTTCGTGAACGTGTGGGTGTGCTGGGGAAATTAAGCTGCCTCGGACCAGAGTGCAGTGCGTTTCCCTACACTCGGCGTATAGAGAGTGGCTCCCAAGGGCTACGGGCCTGGATGTTGCTTAGGAGACCTACGGGGGCCTGGGGGTACTCTGCGTTCAAGCCGGGAACAGGGTGCCCACGCGAGCCTGCTAGGTGTGCAGAAAACTCTCCTGCCATAAAAGATATGCAGAGCAGAGTCTACGGCCTCATGGAAAGTGCTGCACGCCTCCGCTTCTGCAGGGCAAGTCAGGGCTTTACCTCCAGGCATGTGCTCATGCTGAGTGTCCCGTTAGTGACACAGTATTGAAAGAAGCTGACTTTCTCCTCGAGCAGCGTGACTTCAGGAACGAGGTCCGGGAAGTACGCAAAGCACAGTGCTTTCTCATGGCAGCTCACACAAGGGCGACAACCAATAATTCCTGGGCACGTCGGCCTCACCAGAAATACTTTCCTGAATCTGCTTGAGGGCTCTGGAAAAGTAGCTCTCATCAAGGAACGTGCAGTGTGTTCCCCATCACTCGGCATGCACAGAGGGCCTGCGAGGGGCAGACCAGTGGGTCTCGATGTTGCTCAGCCGGACCAATGGGGTGGCGGGTCTGGAGGTACTCAGTGAACTTGGAGGGAAATGGATGCACACCCGAGGGGCCTAGGAGTCCTCCAAAGGGTACTTCCTTTCCAATAAAGCCGAAGAGCTACTAAGAACTCATGGAGACAGCTGCATGCCTCGCTTTCTGCTCGGCTACTCAGGGCCTCACCTGGAGGCAAGTTCTCACGGAGAGTTTCTTTTGAGTTCTAGAGCGTGTCAGGCGGACAACCACTGCGGCCATGGAAGCACCTGGTTGAGATAGAGCAAACTCATTTTCTTCTCAGAAGCATTCCTATGGGGTCTCCAGGCCTGTCAACAGCAGGCAGTTTCAGGTAGCTTCAAGGCAGCATGAATGCAGCCTTCCACATGGCAAAGCAAGGATAGTTACAGCTGGCCTCCGTTTGCATGCGCACACTCAGCATACCTCTCTGTGGTTTCTAACAAGTCAAAAGAGACCCAGGTTACACTGGGTTTGCTTCCCTGAATCGCATTCTCAGAGGAGAGTGTTCTGCATCAAGTGAACTGCCTCAACCAAGGATCGCACTAGCTTCTCCTCTGGGGCCTGTGGCTATTCAACAGCCTGCAGTGCCACAGGAAGAACAGGACTGAAATTGCAGTAGGAACGCAAGGCGACTTTCTTTTGGAGGCCCGGTGACTTCAGGCAGGAGGACCTAGATGGAATGCGAGGCCGAGGGTTCTCTCAGTGCAGCTCACACTACGGCAAGGCGGAAGACCTCGAAGGCATGTGAGACGTGCCAGGAGTCTGTTCGTGAACGTGTGGGTGTGCTGGGGAAATTAAGCTGCCTCGGACCAGAGTGCAGTGCGTTTCCCTACACTCGGCGTATAGAGAGTGGCTCCCAAGGGCTACGGCCCTGGATGTTGCTTAGGAGACCTACGGGGGCCTGGGGGTACTCTGCGTTCAAGCCGGGAACAGGGTGCCCACGCGATCCTGCTAGGTGTGCAGAAAACTCTCCTGCCATAAAAGATATGCAGAGCAGAGGCTACGGCCTCATGGAAAGTGCTGCACGCCTCCGCTTCTGCAGGACAATTCAGGGCTTTACCTCCAGGCATGTGCTCATGCTGAGTGTCCCGTTAGTGACACAGCATTGAAAGATGCTGACTTTCTCTTCGAGCAGCGTGACTTGAGGAACGAGGTCCGGGAAGTATGCAAAGCACAGTGCTTTCTCAAGGCAGCTCACACAAGGGCGACAACGAATAATTCCTGGGCCCGTCGGACTCACCAGAAATACTTTCCTGAATCTGTTTGTGGGCTCTGGAAAGGTAGCTCTCCTCAAGGAACGTGCATTGTGTTGCCCATCACTCGGCACGCACAGAGGGCCTCCGAGGGGCAGACCAGTGGGCCTCGATGTTGCTCAGCCGGACCAATGGGGTGGGGGGTCTGGAGGTACTCAGTGAACTTGGAGGGAAATGGATGCACACCCGAGGGGCCTAGGAGTCCTCCAAAGGGTACTTCCTTTGAAATAAAGCCGAAGAGTTACTAAGCACTCATGGAGACAGCTGCATGCCTCGCTTTCTGCCCGGCTACTCAGGGCCTGACCTGGAGGCAAGTTCTCACGGAGAGTTTCTTTTGAGTTCTAGAGCGTGTCAGGCGGACCACCCCTGCGGCCATGGAAGCACCTGGTTGAGATAGAGCAAGCTCATTTTCTTCCCAGAAGCATTCCTAAAGGGTCTCCAGGCCTGTCAACAGCAGGCAGTTTCAGGTAGCTTCAAGGCAGCATGAATGCAGCCTTCCAAATGGGAAAGCAAGGCTAGTTACAGCTGGCCTCCGTTTGCATGCGCACACTCAGCATACCTCCCTGTGGTTTCTAACAAGTCAAAAGAGACCCAGGTTACACTGGGTTTGCTTCCCTGAATCGAATTCTCGGAGGAGAGTGTTCTGCATCAAGTGAACTGCCTCAACCAAGGATCGCAGTAGCTTCTCCTCTTGGGCCTCTGGCTATTAAACACCCAGGAAGAACAGGACTGAAATTGCAGTAAGAACGCAAGGCGACTTTCTTTTGGAGGCACGGTGACTTCAGGCAGGAGCACCTAGATGGAATGCGAGGCCGAGGGTTCTCTCAGTGCAGCTCAGACTAGGGCAAGGCATAAGACCTCGAAGGCATAAGAGACGTGCCAGAAGTCTGTTCGTGAACGTGTGGGTGTGCTGGGGAAATTAAGCTGCTTCGGACCAGAGTGCTGTGCGTTTCCCTACACTCGGCGTATAGAGAGTGGCTCCCAAGGGCTACGGGCCTGGATGTTGCTTAGGAGACCTACGGGGGCCTGGGGGTACTCTGCGTTCAAGCCGGGAACAGGGTGCCCACGCGAGCCTGCTAGGTGTGCAGAAAACTCTCCTGCCGTAAAAGATATGCAGAGCAGAGGCTACGGCCTCATGGAAAGTGCTGCACGCCTCCGCTTCTGCAGGGCAAGTCAGGGCTTTACCTCCAGGCATGTGCTCATGCTGAGTGTCCCGTTAGTGACACAGTATTGAAAGAAGCTGACTTTCTCCTCGAGCAGCGTGACTTCAGGAACGAGGTCCGGGAAGTACGCAAAGCACAGTGCTTTCTCATGGCAGCTCACACAAGGGCGACAACCAATAATTCCTGGGCACGTCGGCCTCACCAGAAATACTTTCCTGAATCTGCCTGAGGGCTCTGGAAAAGTAGCTCTCATCAAGGAACGTGCAGTGTGTTCCCCATCACTCGGCATGCACAGAGGGCCTGCGAGGGGCAGACCAGTGGGTCTCGATGTTGCTCAGCCGGACCAATGGGGTGGCGGGTCTGGAGGTACTCAGTGAACTTGGAGGGAAATGGATGCACACCCGAGGGGCCTAGGAGTCCTCCAAAGGGTACTTCCTTTCAAATAAAGCCGAAGAGCTACTAAGAACTCATGGAGACAGCTGCATGCCTCGCTTTCTGCTCGGCTACTCAGGGCCTCACCTGGAGGCAAGTTCTCACGGAGAGTTTCTTTTGAGTTCTAGAGCGTGTCAGGCGGACAACCACTGCGGCCATGGAAGCACCTGGTTGAGATAGAGCAAACTCATTTTCTTCTCAGAAGCATTCCTATGGGGTCTCCAGGCCTGTCAACAGCAGGCAGTTTCAGGTAGCTTCAAGGCAGCATGAATGCAGCCTTCCACATGGCAAAGCAAGGATAGTTACAGCTGGCCTCCGTTTGCATGCGCACACTCAGCATACCTCTCTGTGGTTTCTAACAAGTCAAAAGAGACCCAGGTTACACTGGGTTTGCTTCCCTGAATCGCATTCTCAGAGGAGAGTGTTCTGCATCAAGTGAACTGCCTCAACCAAGGATCGCACTAGCTTCTCCTCTGGGGCCTGTGGCTATTCAACAGCCTGCAGTGCCACAGGAAGAACAGGACTGAAATTGCAGTAGGAACGCAAGGCGACTTTCTTTTGGAGGCCCGGTGACTTCAGGCAGGAGGACCTAGATGGAATGCGAGGCCGAGGGTTCTCTCAGTGCAGCTCACACTACGGCAAGGCGGAAGACCTCGAAGGCATGTGAGACGTGCCAGGAGTCTGTTCGTGAACGTGTGGGTGTGCTGGGGAAATTAAGCTGCCTCGGACCAGAGTGCAGTGCGTTTCCCTACACTCGGCGTATAGAGAGTGGCTCCCAAGGGCTACGGCCCTGGATGTTGCTTAGGAGACCTACGGGGGCCTGGGGGTACTCTGCGTTCAAGCCGGGAACAGGGTGCCCACGCGAGCCTGCTAGGTGTGCAGAAAACTCTCCTGCCATAAAAGATATGCAGAGCAGAGGCTACGGCCTCATGGAAAGTGCTGCACGCCTCCGCTTCTGCAGGACAATTCAGGGCTTTACCTCCAGGCATGTGCTCATGCTGAGTGTCCCGTTAGTGACACAGCATTGAAAGATGCTGACTTTCTCTTCGAGCAGCGTGACTTGAGGAACGAGGTCCGGGAAGTATGCAAAGCACAGTGCTTTCTCAAGGCAGCTCACACAAGGGCGACAACGAATAATTCCTGGGCCCGTCGGACTCACCAGAAATACTTTCCTGAATCTGTTTGTGGGCTCTGGAAAGGTAGCTCTCCTCAAGGAACGTGCATTGTGTTGCACATCTCTCGGCACGCACAGAGGGCCTCCGAGGGGCAGACCAGTGGGCCTCGATGTTGCTCAGCCGGACCAATGGGGTGGGGGGTCTGGAGGTACTCAGTGAACTTGGAGGGAAATGGATGCACACCCGAGGGGCCTAGGAGTCCTCCAAAGGGTACTTCCTTTGAAATAAAGCCGAAGAGTTACTAAGCACTCATGGAGACAGCTGCATGCCTCGCTTTCTGCCCGGCTACTCAGGGCCTGACCTGGAGGCAAGTTCTCACGGAGAGTTTCTTTTGAGTTCTAGAGCGTGTCAGGCGGACCACCCCTGCGGCCATGGAAGCACCTGGTTGAGATAGAGCAAGCTCATTTTCTTCCCAGAAGCATTCGTACGGGGTCTCCAGGCCTGTCAACAGCAGGCAGTTTCAGGTAGCTTCAAGGCAGCATGAATGCAGCCTTCCAAATGGGAAAGCAAGGCTAGTTACAGCTGGCCTCCGTTTGCATGCGCACACTCAGCATACCTCCCTGTGGTTTCTAACAAGTCAAAAGAGACCCAGGTTACACTGGGTTTGCTTCCCTGAATCGAATTCTCGGAGGAGAGTGTTCTGCATCAAGTGAACTGCCTCAACCAAGGATCGCAGTAGCTTCTCCTCTTGGGCCTCTGGCTATTAAACACCCAGGAAGAACAGGACTGAAATTGCAGTAAGAACGCAAGGCGACTTTCTTTTGGAGGCACGGTGACTTCAGGCAGGAGCACCTAGATGGAATGCGAGGCCGAGGGTTCTCTCAGTGCAGCTCAGACTAGGGCAAGGCATAAGACCTCGAAGGCATAAGAGACGTGCCAGAAGTCTGTTCGTGAACGTGTGGGTGTGCTGGGGAAATTAAGCTGCCTCGGACCAGAGTGCTGTGCGTTTCCCTACACTCGGCGTATAGAGAGTGGCTCCCAAGGGCTACGGGCCTGGATGTTGCTTAGGAGACCTACGGGGGCCTGGGGGTACTCTGCGTTCAAGCCGGGAACAGGGTGCCCACGCGAGCCTGCTAGGTGTGCAGAAAACTCTCCTGCCGTAAAAGATATGCAGAGCAGAGGCTACGGCCTCATGGAAAGTGCTGCACGCCTCCGCTTCTGCAGGACAATTCAGGGCTTTACCTCCAGGCATGTGCTCATGCTGAGTGTCCCGTTAGTGACACAGTATTGAAAGAAGCTGACTTTCTCCTCGAGCAGCGTGACTTCAGGAACGAGGTCCGGGAAGTACGCAAAGCACAGTGCTTTCTCATGGCAGCTCACACAAGGGCGACAACCAATAATTCCTGGGCACGTCGGCCTCACCAGAAATACTTTCCTGAATCTGCTTGAGGGCTCTGAAAAAGTAGCTCTCATCAAGGAACGTGCAGTGTGTTCCCCATCACTCGGCATGCACAGAGGGCCTGCGAGGGGCAGACCAGTGGGTCTCGATGTTGCTCAGCCGGACCAATGGGGTGGCGGGTCTGGAGGTACTCAGTGAACTTGGAGGGAAATGGATGCACACCCGAGGGGCCTAGGAGTCCTCCAAAGGGTACTTCCTTTCAAATAAAGCCGAAGAGCTACTAAGAACTCATGGAGACAGCTGCATGCCTCGCTTTCTGCTCGGCTACTCAGGGCCTCACCTGGAGGCAAGTTCTCACGGAGAGTTTCTTTTGAGTTCTAGAGCGTGTCAGGCGGACAACCACTGCGGCCATGGAAGCACCTGGTTGAGATAGAGCAAATTCATTTTCTTCTCAGAAGCATTCCTATGGGGTCTCCAGGCCTGTCAACAGCAGGCAGTTTCAGGTAGCTTCAAGGCAGCATGAATGCAGCCTTCCAAATGGGAAAGCAAGGATAGTTACAGCTGGCCTCCGTTTGCATGCGCACACTCAGCATACCTCCCTGTGGTTTCTAACAAGTCAAAAGAGACCCAGGTTACACTGGGTTTGCTTCCCTGAATCGCATTCTCAGAGGAGAGTGTTCTGCATCAAGTGAACTGCCTCAACCAAGGATCGCAGTAGCTTCTCCTCTTGGGCCTCTGGCTATTAAACACCCAGGAAGAACAGGACTGAAATTGCAGTAAGAACGCAAGGCGACTTTCTTTTGGAGGCACGGTGACTTCAGGCAGGAGCACCTAGATGGAATGCGAGGCCGAGGGTTCTCTCAGTGCAGCTCAGACTAGGGCAAGGCATAAGACCTCGAAGGCATAAGAGACGTGCCAGAAGTCTGTTCGTGAACGTGTGGGTGTGCTGGGGAAATTAAGCTGCCTCGGACCAGAGTGCTGTGCGTTTCCCTACACTCGGCGTATAGAGAGTGGCTCCCAAGGGCTACGGGCCTGGATGTTGCTTAAGAGACCTACGGGGGCCTGGGGGTACTCTGCGTTCAAACCGGGAACAGGGTGACCACGCGAGCCTGCTAGGTGTGCAGAAAACTCTCCTGCCGTAAAAGATATGCAGAGCAGAGGCTACGGCCTCATGGAAAGTGCTGCACGCCTCCGCTTCTGCAGGACAATTCAGGGCTTTACCTCCAGGCATGTGCTCATGCTGAGTGTCCCGTTAGTGACACAGTATTGAAAGAAGCTGACTTTCTCCTCGAGCAGCGTGACTTCAGGAACGAGGTCCGGGAAGTACGCAAAGCACAGTGCTTTCTCATGGCAGCTCACACAAGGGCGACAACCAATAATTCCTGGGCACGTCGGCCTCACCAGAAATACTTTCCTGAATCTGCTTGAGGGCTCTGGAAAAGTAGCTCTCATCAAGGAACGTGCAGTGTGTTCCCCATCACTCGGCATGCACAGAGGGCCTGCGAGGGGCAGACCAGTGGGTCTCGATGTTGCTCAGCCGGACCAATGGGGTGGCGGGTCTGGAGGTACTCAGTGAACTTGGAGGGAAATGGATGCACACCCGAGGGGCCTAGGAGTCCTCCAAAGGGTACTTCCTTTCAAATAAAGCCGAAGAGCTACTAAGAACTCATGGAGACAGCTGCATGCCTCGCTTTCTGCTCGGCTACTCAGGGCCTCACCTGGAGGCAAGTTCTCACGGAGAGTTTCTTTTGAGTTCTAGAGCGTGTCAGGCGGACAACCACTGCGGCCATGGAAGCACCTGGTTGAGATAGAGCAAACTCATTTTCTTCTCAGAAGCATTCCTATGGGTTCTCCAGGCCTGTCAACAGCAGGCAGTTTCAGGTAGCTTCAAGGCAGCATGAATGCAGCCTTCCACATGGCAAAGCAAGGATAGTTACAGCTGGCCTCCGTTTGCATGCGCACACTCAGCATACCTCCCTGTGGTTTCTAACAAGTCAAAAGAGACCCAGGTTACACTGGGTTTGCTTCCCTGAATCGCATTCTCAGAGGAGAGTGTTCTGCATCAAGTGAACTGCCTCAACCAAGGATCGCACTAGCTTCTCCTCTGGGGCCTGTGGCTATTCAACAGCCTGCAGTGCCACAGGAAGAACAGGACTGAAATTGCAGTAAGAACGCAAGGCGACTTTCTTTTGGAGGCTCGGTGACTTCAGGAAGGAGGACCTAGATGGAATGCGAGGCCGAGGGTTCTCTGAGTGCAGCTCAGACTAGGGCAAGGCATAAGACCTCGAAGGCATAAGAAACGTGCCAGAAGTCTGTTCGTGAACCTGTGGGTGTGCTGGGGAAATTAAGCTGCCTCGGACCAGAGTGCAGTGCGTTTCCCTACACTCGGCGTATAGAGAGTGGCTCCCAAGGGCTACGGGCCTGGATGTTGCTTAGGAGACCTACGGGGGCCTGGGGGTACTCTGCGTTCAAGCCGGGAACAGGGTGCCCACGCGAGCCTGCTAGGTGTGCAGAAAACTCTCCTGCTTTAAAAGATTTGCAGAGCAGAGTCTACGGCTACATGGAAAGTGCTGCACGCCTCCGCTTCTGCAGGATAAATCAGGGCTTTACCTCCAGGCATGTGCTCTTGCTGAGTGTCCCGTTAGTGACACAGCATTGAAAGATGCTTACTTTCTTCTGGAGCAGCGTGACTTCAGGAACGAGGTCCGGGAAGTATGCAAAGCACAGTGCTTTCTCATGGCACCTCACACATGGGCGACAACGAATAATTCCTGGGCCCGTCGGACTCACCAGAAATACTTTCCTGAATCTGTTTGTGGGCTCTGGAAAGGTAGCTCTCCTCAAGGAACGTGCATTGTGTTGCCCATCTCTCGGCACGCACAGAGGGCCTCCGAGGGGCAGACCAGTGGGCCTCGATGTTGCTCAGCCGGACCAATGGGGTGGGGGGTCTGGAGGTACTCAGTGAACTTGGAGGGAAATGGATGCACACCCGAGGGGCCTAGGAGTCCTCCAAAGGGTACTTCCTTTGAAATAAAGCCGAAGAGTTACTAAGCACTCATGGAGACAGCTGCATGCCTCGCTTTCTGCCCGGCTACTCAGGGCCTCACCTGGAGGCAAGTTCTCACGGAGAGTTTCTTTTGAGTTCTAGAGCGTGTCAGGCGGACCACCCCTGCGGCCATGGAAGCACCTGGTTGAGATAGAGCAAGCTCATTTTCTTCCCAGAAGCATTCGTACGGGGTCTCCAGGCCTGTCAACAGCAGGCAGTTTCAGGTAGCTTCAAGGCAGCATGAATGCAGCCTTCCAAATGGGAAAGCAAGGCTAGTTACAGCTGGCCTCCGTTTGCATGCGCACACTCAGCATACCTCCCTGTGGTTTCTAACAAGTCAAAAGAGACCCAGGTTACACTGGGTTTGCTTCCCTGAATCGAATTCTCGGAGGAGAGTGTTCTGCATCAAGTGAACTGCCTCAACCAAGGATCGCAGTAGCTTCTCCTCTTGGGCCTCTGGCTATTAAACGCCCAGGAAGAACAGGACTGAAATTGCAGTAAGAACGCAAGGCGACTTTCTTTTGGAGGCACGGTGACTTCAGGCAGGAGCACCTAGATGGAATGCGAGGCCGAGGGTTCTCTCAGTGCAGCTCAGACTAGGGCAAGGCATAAGACCTCGAAGGCATAAGAGACGTGCCAGAAGTCTGTTCGTGAACGTGTGGGTGTGCTGGGGAAATTAAGCTGCCTCGGACCAGAGTGCTGTGCGTTTCCCTACACTCGGCGTATAGAGAGTGGCTCCCAAGGGCTACGGGCCTGGATGTTGCTTAGGAGACCTACGGGGGCCTGGGGGTACTCTGCGTTCAAGCCGGGAACAGGGTGCCCACGCGAGCCTGCTAGGTGTGCAGAAAACTCTCCTGCCGTAAAAGATATGCAGAGCAGAGGCTACGGCCTCATGGAAAGTGCTGCACGCCTCCGCTTCTGCAGGACAATTCAGGGCTTTACCTCCAGGCATGTGCTCATGCTGAGTGTCCCGTTAGTGACACAGTATTGAAAGAAGCTGACTTTCTCCTCGAGCAGCGTGACTTCAGGAACGAGGTCCGGGAAGTACGCAAAGCACAGTGCTTTCTCATGGCAGCTCACACAAGGGCGACAACCAATAATTCCTGGGCACGTCGGCCTCACCAGAAATACTTTCCTGAATCTGCTTGAGGGCTCTGAAAAAGTAGCTCTCATCAAGGAACGTGCAGTGTGTTCCCCATCACTCGGCATGCACAGAGGGCCTGCGAGGGGCAGACCAGTGGGTCTCGATGTTGCTCAGCCGGACCAATGGGGTGGCGGGTCTGGAGGTACTCAGTGAACTTGGAGGGAAATGGATGCACACCCGAGGGGCCTAGGAGTCCTCCAAAGGGTACTTCCTTTCAAATAAAGCCGAAGAGCTACTAAGAACTCATGGAGACAGCTGCATGCCTCGCTTTCTGCTCGGCTACTCAGGGCCTCACCTGGAGGCAAGTTCTCACGGAGAGTTTCTTTTGAGTTCTAGAGCGTGTCAGGCGGACAACCACTGCGGCCATGGAAGCACCTGGTTGAGATAGAGCAAATTCATTTTCTTCTCAGAAGCATTCCTATGGGGTCTCCAGGCCTGTCAACAGCAGGCAGTTTCAGGTAGCTTCAAGGCAGCATGAATGCAGCCTTCCAAATGGGAAAGCAAGGATAGTTACAGCTGGCCTCCGTTTGCATGCGCACACTCAGCATACCTCCCTGTGGTTTCTAACAAGTCAAAAGAGACCCAGGTTACACTGGGTTTGCTTCCCTGAATCGCATTCTCAGAGGAGAGTGTTCTGCATCAAGTGAACTGCCTCAACCAAGGATCGCAGTAGCTTCTCCTCTTGGGCCTCTGGCTATTAAACACCCAGGAAGAACAGGACTGAAATTGCAGTAAGAACGCAAGGCGACTTTCTTTTGGAGGCACGGTGACTTCAGGCAGGAGCACCTAGATGGAATGCGAGGCCGAGGGTTCTCTCAGTGCAGCTCAGACTAGGGCAAGGCATAAGACCTCGAAGGCATAAGAGACGTGCCAGAAGTCTGTTCGTGAACGTGTGGGTGTGCTGGGGAAATTAAGCTGCCTCGGACCAGAGTGCTGTGCGTTTCCCTACACTCGGCGTATAGAGAGTGGCTCCCAAGGGCTACGGGCCTGGATGTTGCTTAAGAGACCTACGGGGGCCTGGGGGTACTCTGCGTTCAAACCGGGAACAGGGTGACCACGCGAGCCTGCTAGGTGTGCAGAAAACTCTCCTGCCGTAAAAGATATGCAGAGCAGAGGCTACGGCCTCATGGAAAGTGCTGCACGCCTCCGCTTCTGCAGGACAATTCAGGGCTTTACCTCCAGGCATGTGCTCATGCTGAGTGTCCCGTTAGTGACACAGTATTGAAAGAAGCTGACTTTCTCCTCGAGCAGCGTGACTTCAGGAACGAGGTCCGGGAAGTACGCAAAGCACAGTGCTTTCTCATGGCAGCTCACACAAGGGCGACAACCAATAATTCCTGGGCACGTCGGCCTCACCAGAAATACTTTCCTGAATCTGCTTGAGGGCTCTGGAAAAGTAGCTCTCATCAAGGAACGTGCAGTGTGTTCCCCATCACTCGGCATGCACAGAGGGCCTGCGAGGGGCAGACCAGTGGGTCTCGATGTTGCTCAGCCGGACCAATGGGGTGGCGGGTCTGGAGGTACTCAGTGAACTTGGAGGGAAATGGATGCACACCCGAGGGGCCTAGGAGTCCTCCAAAGGGTACTTCCTTTCAAATAAAGCCGAAGAGCTACTAAGAACTCATGGAGACAGCTGCATGCCTCGCTTTCTGCTCGGCTACTCAGGGCCTCACCTGGAGGCAAGTTCTCACGGAGAGTTTCTTTTGAGTTCTAGAGCGTGTCAGGCGGACAACCACTGCGGCCATGGAAGCACCTGGTTGAGATAGAGCAAACTCATTTTCTTCTCAGAAGCATTCCTATGGGTTCTCCAGGCCTGTCAACAGCAGGCAGTTTCAGGTAGCTTCAAGGCAGCATGAATGCAGCCTTCCACATGGCAAAGCAAGGATAGTTACAGCTGGCCTCCGTTTGCATGCGCACACTCAGCATACCTCCCTGTGGTTTCTAACAAGTCAAAAGAGACCCAGGTTACACTGGGTTTGCTTCCCTGAATCGCATTCTCAGAGGAGAGTGTTCTGCATCAAGTGAACTGCCTCAACCAAGGATCGCACTAGCTTCTCCTCTGGGGCCTGTGGCTATTCAACAGCCTGCAGTGCCACAGGAAGAACAGGACTGAAATTGCAGTAAGAACGCAAGGCGACTTTCTTTTGGAGGCTCGGTGACTTCAGGAAGGAGGACCTAGATGGAATGCGAGGCCGAGGGTTCTCTGAGTGCAGCTCAGACTAGGGCAAGGCATAAGACCTCGAAGGCATAAGAAACGTGCCAGAAGTCTGTTCGTGAACCTGTGGGTGTGCTGGGGAAATTAAGCTGCCTCGGACCAGAGTGCAGTGCGTTTCCCTACACTCGGCGTATAGAGAGTGGCTCCCAAGGGCTACGGGCCTGGATGTTGCTTAGGAGACCTACGGGGGCCTGGGGGTACTCTGCGTTCAAGCCGGGAACAGGGTGCCCACGCGAGCCTGCTAGGTGTGCAGAAAACTCTCCTGCTTTAAAAGATTTGCAGAGCAGAGTCTACGGCTACATGGAAAGTGCTGCACGCCTCCGCTTCTGCAGGATAAATCAGGGCTTTACCTCCAGGCATGTGCTCTTGCTGAGTGTCCCGTTAGTGACACAGCATTGAAAGATGCTTACTTTCTTCTGGAGCAGCGTGACTTCAGGAACGAGGTCCGGGAAGTATGCAAAGCACAGTGCTTTCTCATGGCACCTCACACATGGGCGACAACGAATAATTCCTGGGCCCGTCGGACTCACCAGAAATACTTTCCTGAATCTGTTTGTGGGCTCTGGAAAGGTAGCTCTCCTCAAGGAACGTGCATTGTGTTGCCCATCTCTCGGCACGCACAGAGGGCCTCCGAGGGGCAGACCAGTGGGCCTCGATGTTGCTCAGCCGGACCAATGGGGTGGGGGGTCTGGAGGTACTCAGTGAACTTGGAGGGAAATGGATGCACCCCCGAGGGGCCTAGGAGTCCTCCAAAGGGTACTTCCTTTGAAATAAAGCCGAAGAGTTACTAAGCACTCATGGAGACAGCTGCATGCCTCGCTTTCTGCCCGGCTACTCAGGGCCTCACCTGGAGGCAAGTTCTCACGGAGAGTTTCTTTTGAGTTCTAGAGCGTGTCAGGCGGACCACCCCTGCGGCCATGGAAGCACCTGGTTGAGATAGAGCAAGCTCATTTTCTTCCCAGAAGCATTCGTACGGGGTCTCCAGGCCTGTCAACAGCAGGCAGTTTCAGGTAGCTTCAAGGCAGCATGAATGCAGCCTTCCAAATGGGAAAGCAAGGCTAGTTACAGCTGGCCTCCGTTTGCATGCGCACACTCAGCATACCTCCCTGTGGTTTCTAACAA
Source organism: Delphinapterus leucas (assembly GCF_059928025.1). Taxonomy (NCBI): domain Eukaryota; kingdom Metazoa; phylum Chordata; class Mammalia; order Artiodactyla; family Monodontidae; genus Delphinapterus; species Delphinapterus leucas. The sequence continues at coordinate 35,608,492 of NC_143146.1, read as the reverse complement.
GTCAAAAGAGACCCAGGTTACACTGGGTTTGCTTCCCTGAATCGAATTCTCGGAGGAGAGTGTTCTGCATCAAGTGAACTGCCTCAACCAAGGATCGCAGTAGCTTCTCCTCTTGGGCCTCTGGCTATTAAACGCCCAGGAAGAACAGGACTGAAATTGCAGTAAGAACGCAAGGCGACTTTCTTTTGGAGGCACGGTGACTTCAGGCAGGAGCACCTAGATGGAATGCGAGGCCGAGGGTTCTCTCAGTGCAGCTCAGACTAGGGCAAGGCATAAGACCTCGAAGGCATAAGAGACGTGCCAGAAGTCTGTTCGTGAACGTGTGGGTGTGCTGGGGAAATTAAGCTGCCTCGGACCAGAGTGCTGTGCGTTTCCCTACACTCGGCGTATAGAGAGTGGCTCCCAAGGGCTACGGGCCTGGATGTTGCTTAGGAGACCTACGGGGGCCTGGGGGTACTCTGCGTTCAAGCCGGGAACAGGGTGCCCACGCGAGCCTGCTAGGTGTGCAGAAAACTCTCCTGCCGTAAAAGATATGCAGAGCAGAGGCTACGGCCTCATGGAAAGTGCTGCACGCCTCCGCTTCTGCAGGGCAAGTCAGGGCTTTACCTCCAGGCATGTGCTCATGCTGAGTGTCCCGTTAGTGACACAGTATTGAAAGAAGCTGACTTTCTCCTCGAGCAGCGTGACTTCAGGAACGAGGTCCGGGATGTACGCAAAGCACAGTGCTTTCTCATGGCAGCTCACACAAGGGCGACAACCAATAATTCCTGGGCACGTCGGCCTCACCAGAAATACTTTCCTGAATCTGCTTGAGGGCTCTGGAAAAGTAGCTCTCATCAAGGAACGTGCAGTGTGTTCCCCATCACTCGGCATGCACAGAGGGCCTGCGAGGGGCAGACCAGTGGGTCTCGATGTTGCTCAGCCGGACCAATGGGGTGGCGGGTCTGGAGGTACTCAGTGAACTTGGAGGGAAATGGATGCACACCCGAGGGGCCTAGGAGTCCTCCAAAGGGTACTTCCTTTCAAATAAAGCCGAAGAGCTACTAAGAACTCATGGAGACAGCTGCATGCCTCGCTTTCTGCTCGGCTACTCAGGGCCTCACCTGGAGGCAAGTTCTCACGGAGAGTTTCTTTTGAGTTCTAGAGCGTGTCAGGCGGACAACCACTGCGGCCATGGAAGCACCTGGTTGAGATAGAGCAAACTCATTGTCTTCTCAGAAGCATTCCTATGGGGTCTCCAGGCCTGTCAACAGCAGGCAGTTTCAGGTAGCTTCAAGGCAGCATGAATGCAGCCTTCCACATGGCAAAGCAAGGATAGTTACAGCTGGCCTCCGTTTGCATGCGCACACTCAGCATACCTCCCTGTGGTTTCTAACAAGTCAAAAGAGACCCAGGTTACACTGGGTTTGCTTCCCTGAATCGCATTCTCAGAGGAGAGTGTTCTGCATCAAGTGAACTGCCTCAACCAAGGATCGCACTAGCTTCTCCTCTGGGGCCTGTGGCTATTCAACAGCCTGCAGTGCCACAGGAAGAACAGGACTGAAATTGCAGTAGGAACGCAAGGCGACTTTCTTTTGCAGGCTCGGTGACTTCAGGCAGGAGGACCTAGATGGAATGCGAGGCCGAGGGTTCTCTCAGTGCAGCTCACACTACGGCAAGGCGGAAGACCTCGAAGGCATGTGAGACGTGCCAGGAGTCTGTTCGTGAACGTGTGGGTGTGCTGGGGAAATTAAGCTGCCTCGGACCAGAGTGCAGTGCGTTTCCCTACACTCGGCGTATAGAGAGTGGCTCCCAAGGGCTACGGCCCTGGATGTTGCTTAGGAGACCTACGGGGGCCTGGGGGTACTCTGCGTTCAAGCCGGGAACAGGGTGCCCACGCGATCCTGCTAGGTGTGCAGAAAACTCTCCTGCCATAAAAGATATGCAGAGCAGAGGCTACGGCCTCATGGAAAGTGCTGCACGCCTCCGCTTCTGCAGGACAATTCAGGGCTTTACCTCCAGGCATGTGCTCATGCTGAGTGTCCCGTTAGTGACACAGGATTGAAAGATGCTGACTTTCTCTTCGAGCAGCGTGACTTGAGGAACGAGGTCCGGGAAGTATGCAAAGCACAGTGCTTTCTCAAGGCAGCTCACACAAGGGCGACAACGAATAATTCCTGGGCCCGTCGGACTCACCAGAAATACTTTCCTGAATCTGTTTGTGGGCTCTGGAAAGGTAGCTCTCTTCAAGGAACGTGCATTGTGTTGCCCATCACTCGGCACGCACAGAGGGCCTCCGAGGGGCAGACCAGTGGGCCTCGATGTTGCTCAGCCGGACCAATGGGGTGGGGGGTCTGGAGGTACTCAGTGAACTTGGAGGGAAATGGATGCACACCCGAGGGGCCTAGGAGTCCTCCAAAGGGTACTTCCTTTGAAATAAAGCCGAAGAGTTACTAAGCACTCATGGAGACAGCTGCATGCCTCGCTTTCTGCCCGGCTACTCAGGGCCTGACCTGGAGGCAAGTTCTCACGGAGAGTTTCTTTTGAGTTCTAGAGCGTGTCAGGCGGACCACCCCTGCGGCCATGGAAGCACCTGGTTGAGATAGAGCAAGCTCATTTTCTTCCCAGAAGCATTCGTACGGGGTCTCCAGGCCTGTCAACAGCAGGCAGTTTCAGGTAGCTTCAAGGCAGCATGAATGCAGCCTTCCAAATGGGAAAGCAAGGCTAGTTACAGCTGGCCTCCGTTTGCATGCGCACACTCAGCATACCTCCCTGTGGTTTCTAACAAGTCAAAAGAGACCCAGGTTACACTGGGTTTGCTTCCCTGAATCGAATTCTCGGAGGAGAGTGTTCTGCATCAAGTGAACTGCCTCAACCAAGGATCGCAGTAGCTTCTCCTCTTGGGCCTCTGGCTATTAAACACCCAGGAAGAACAGGACTGAAATTGCAGTAAGAACGCAAGGCGACTTTCTTTTGGAGGCACGGTGACTTCAGGCAGGAGCACCTAGATGGAATGCGAGGCCGAGGGTTCTCTCAGTGCAGCTCAGACTAGGGCAAGGCATAAGACCTCGAAGGCATAAGAGACGTGCCAGAAGTCTGTTCGTGAACGTGTGGGTGTGCTGGGGAAATTAAGCTGCCTCGGACCAGAGTGCTGTGCGTTTCCCTACACTCGGCGTATAGAGAGTGGCTCCCAAGGGCTACGGGCCTGGATGTTGCTTAAGAGACCTACGGGGGCCTGGGGGTACTCTGCGTTCAAACCGGGAACAGGGTGACCACGCGAGCCTGCTAGGTGTGCAGAAAACTCTCCTGCCGTAAAAGATATGCAGAGCAGAGGCTACGGCCTCATGGAAAGTGCTGCACGCCTCCGCTTCTGCAGGACAATTCAGGGCTTTACCTCCAGGCATGTGCTCATGCTGAGTGTCCCGTTAGTGACACAGTATTGAAAGAAGCTGACTTTCTCCTCGAGCAGCGTGACTTCAGGAACGAGGTCCGGGAAGTACGCAAAGCACAGTGCTTTCTCATGGCAGCTCACACAAGGGCGACAACCAATAATTCCTGGGCACGTCGGCCTCACCAGAAATACTTTCCTGAATCTGCTTGAGGGCTCTGGAAAAGTAGCTCTCATCAAGGAACGTGCAGTGTGTTCCCCATCACTCGGCATGCACAGAGGGCCTGCGAGGGGCAGACCAGTGGGTCTCGATGTTGCTCAGCCGGACAAATGGGGTGGCGGGTCTGGAGGTACTCAGTGAACTTGGAGGGAAATGGATGCACACCCGAAGGGCTTAGGAGTCCTCCAAAGGGTACTTCCTTTCAAATAAAGCCGAAGAGCTACTAAGAACTCATGGAGACAGCTGCATGCCTCGCTTTCTGCTCGGCTACTCAGGGCCTCACCTGGAAGCAAGTTCTCACGGAGAGTTTCTTTTGAGTTCTAGAGTGTGTCAGGTGGACAACCACTGCGGCCATGGAAGCACCTGGTTGAGATAGAGCAAACTCATTTTCTTCTCAGAAGCATTCCTATGGGGTCTCCAGGCCTGTCAACAGCAGGCAGTTTCAGGTAGCTTCAAGGCAGCATGAATGCAGCCTTCCACATGGCAAAGCAAGGATAGTTACAGCTGGCCTCCGTTTGCATGCGCACACTCAGCATACCTCCCTGTGGTTTCTAACAAGTCAAAAGAGACCCAGGTTACACTGGGTTTGCTTCCCTGAATCGCATTCTCAGAGGAGAGTGTTCTGCATCAAGTGAACTGCCTCAACCAAGGATCGCACTAGCTTCTCCTCTGGGGCCTGTGGCTATTCAACAGCCTGCAGTGCCACAGGAAGAACAGGACTGAAATTGCAGTAAGAACGCAAGGCGACTTTCTTTTGGAGGCTCGGTGACTTCAGGAAGGAGGACCTAGATGGAATGCGAGGCCGAGGGTTCTCTGAGTGCAGCTCAGACTAGGGCAAGGCATAAGACCTCGAAGGCATAAGAAACGTGCCAGAAGTCTGTTCGTGAACCTGTGGGTGTGCTGGGGAAATTAAGCTGCCTCGGACCAGAGTGCAGTGCGTTTCCCTACACTCGGCGTATAGAGAGTGGCTCCCAAGGGCTACGGGCCTGGATGTTGCTTAGGAGACCTACGGGGGCCTGGGGGTACTCTGCGTTCAAGCCGGGAACAGGGTGCCCACGCGAGCCTGCTAGGTGTGCAGAAAACTCTCCTGCTTTAAAAGATTTGCAGAGCAGAGTCTACGGCTACATGGAAAGTGCTGCACGCCTCCGCTTCTGCAGGATAAATCAGGGCTTTACCTCCAGGCATGTGCTCTTGCTGAGTGTCCCGTTAGTGACACAGCATTGAAAGATGCTTACTTTCTTCTGGAGCAGCGTGACTTCAGGAACGAGGTCCGGGAAGTATGCAAAGCACAGTGCTTTCTCATGGCAGCTCACACATGGGCGACAACGAATAATTCATGGGCCCGTCGGACTCACCAGAAATACTTTCCTGAATCTGTTTGTGGGCTCTGGAAAGGTAGCTCTCCTCAAGGAACGTGCATTGTGTTGCCCATCACTCGGCACGCACAGAGGGCCTCCGAGGGGCAGACCAGTGGGCCTCGATGTTGCTCAGCCGGACCAATGGGGTGGGGGGTCTGGAGGTACTCAGTGAACTTGGAGGGAAATGGATGCACACCCGAGGGGCCTAGGAGTCCTCCAAAGGGTACGTCCTTTGAAATAAAGCCGAAGAGTTACTAAGCACTCATGGAGACAGCTGCATGCCTCGCTTTCTGCCCGGCTACTCAGGGCCTGACCTGGAGGCAAGTTCTCACGGAGAGTTTCTTTTGAGTTCTAGAGCGTGTCAGGCGGACCACCCCTGCGGCCATGGAAGCACCTGGTTGAGATAGAGCAAGCTCATTTTCTTCCCAGAAGCATTCCTAAAGGGTCTCCAGGCCTGTCAACAGCAGGCAGTTTCAGGTAGCTTCAAGGCAGCATGAATGCAGCCTTCCAAATGGGAAAGCAAGGCTAGTTACAGCTGGCCTCCGTTTGCATGCGCACACTCAGCATACCTCCCTGTGGTTTCTAACAAGTCAAAAGAGACCCAGGTTACACTGGGTTTGCTTCCCTGAATCGAATTCTCGGAGGAGAGTGTTCTGCATCAAGTGAACTGCCTCAACCAAGGATCGCAGTAGCTTCTCCTCTTGGGCCTCTGGCTATTAAACACCCAGGAAGAACAGGACTGAAATTGCAGTAAGAACGCAAGGCGACTTTCTTTTGGAGGCACGGTGACTTCAGGCAGGAGGACCTAGATGGAATGCGAGGCCGAGGGTTCTCTCAGTGCAGCTCAGACTAGGGCAAGGCATAAGACCTCGAAGGCATAAGAGACGTGCCAGAAGTCTGTTCGTGAACGTGTGGGTGTGCTGGGGAAATTAAGCTGCCTCGGACCAGAGTGCTGTGCGTTTCCCTACACTCGGCGTATAGAGAGTGGCTCCCAAGGGCTACGGGCCTGGATGTTGCTTAGGAGACCTACGGGGGCCTGGGGGTACTCTGCGTTCAAGCCGGGAACAGGGTGCCCACGCGAGCCTGCTAGGTGTGCAGAAAACTCTCCTGCCGTAAAAGATATGCAGAGCAGAGGCTACGGCCTCATGGAAAGTGCTGCACGCCTCCGCTTCTGCAGGGCAAGTCAGGGCTTTACCTCCAGGCATGTGCTCATGCTGAGTGTCCCGTTAGTGACACAGTATTGAAAGAAGCTGACTTTCTCCTCGAGCAGCGTGACTTCAGGAACGAGGTCCGGGAAGTACGCAAAGCACAGTGCTTTCTCATGGCAGCTCACACAAGGGCGACAACCAATAATTCCTGGGCACGTCGGCCTCACCAGAAATACTTTCCGGAATCTGCTTGAGGGCTCTGGAAAAGTAGCTCTCATCAAGGAACGTGCAGTGTGTTCCCCATCACTCGGCATGCACAGAGGGCCTGCGAGGGGCAGACCAGTGGGTCTCGATGTTGCTCAGCCGGACCAATGGGGTGGCGGGTCTGGAGGTACTCAGTGAACTTGGAGGGAAATGGATGCACACCCGAGGGGCCTAGGAGTCCTCCAAAGGGTACTTCCTTTCAAATAAAGCCGAAGAGCTACTAAGAACTCATGGAGACAGCTGCATGCCTCGCTTTCTGCTCGGCTACTCAGGGCCTCACCTGGAGGCAAGTTCTCACGGAGAGTTTCTTTTGAGTTCTAGAGCGTGTCAGGCGGACAACCACTGCGGCCATGGAAGCACCTGGTTGAGATAGAGCAAACTCATTTTCTTCTCAGAAGCATTCCTATGGGGTCTCCAGGCCTGTCAACAGCAGGCAGTTTCAGGTAGCTTCAAGGCAGCATGAATGCAGCCTTCCACATGGCAAAGCAAGGATAGTTACAGCTGGCCTCCGTTTGCATGCGCACACTCAGCATACCTCCCTGTGGTTTCTAACAAGTCAAAAGAGACCCAGGTTACACTGGGTTTGCTTCCCTGAATCGCATTCTCAGAGGAGAGTGTTCTGCATCAAGTGAACTGCCTCAACCAAGGATCGCACTAGCTTCTCCTCTGGGGCCTGTGGCTATTCAACAGCCAGGAAGAACAGGACTGAAATTGCAGTAAGAACGCAAGGCGACTTTCTTTTGGAGGCTCGGTGACTTCAGGAAGGAGGACCTAGATGGAATGCGAGGCCGAGGGTTCTCTGAGTGCAGCTCAGACTAGGGCAAGGCATAAGACCTCGAAGGCATAAGAAACGTGCCAGAAGTCTGTTCGTGAACCTGTGGGTGTGCTGGGGAAATTAAGCTGCCTCGGACCAGAGTGCAGTGCGTTTCCCTACACTCGGCGTATAGAGAGTGGCTCCCAAGGGCTACGGGCCTGGATGTTGCTTAGGAGACCTACGGGGGCCTGGGGGTACTCTGCGTTCAAGCCGGGAACAGGGTGCCCACGCGAGCCTGCTAGGTGTGCAGAAAACTCTCCTGCTTTAAAAGATTTGCAGAGCAGAGTCTACGGCTACATGGAAAGTGCTGCACGCCTCCGCTTCTGCAGGATAAATCAGGGCTTTACCTCCAGGCATGTGCTCTTGCTGAGTGTCCCGTTAGTGACACAGCATTGAAAGATGCTTACTTTCTTCTGGAGCAGCGTGACTTCAGGAACGAGGTCCGGGAAGTATGCAAAGCACAGTGCTTTCTCATGGCAGCTCACACATGGGCGACAACGAATAATTCCTGGGCCCGTCGGACTCACCAGAAATACTTTCCTGAATCTGTTTGTGGGCTCTGGAAAGGTAGCTCTCCTCAAGGAACGTGCATTGTGTTGCCCATCACTCGGCACGCACAGAGGGCCTCCGAGGGGCAGACCAGTGGGCCTCGATGTTGCTCAGCCGGACCAATGGGGTGGGGGGTCTGGAGGTACTCAGTGAACTTGGAGGGAAATGGATGCACACCCGAGGGGCCTAGGAGTCCTCCAAAGGGTACTTCCTTTGAAATAAAGCCGAAGAGTTACTAAGCACTCATGGAGACAGCTGCATGCCTCGCTTTCTGCCCGGCTACTCAGGGCCTGACCTGGAGGCAAGTTCTCACGGAGAGTTTCTTTTGAGTTCTAGAGCGTGTCAGGCGGACCACCCCTGCGGCCATGGAAGCACCTGGTTGAGATAGAGCAAGCTCATTTTCTTCCCAGAAGCATTCGTACGGGGTCTCCATGCCTGTCAACAGCAGGCAGTTTCAGGTAGCTTCAAGGCAGCATGAATGCAGCCTTCCAAATGGGAAAGCAAGGCTAGTTACAGCTGGCCTCCGTTTTCATGCGCACACTCAGCATACCTCCCTGTGGTTTCTAACAAGTCAAAAGAGACCCAGGTTACACTGGGTTTGCTTCCCTGAATCGAATTCTCGGAGGAGAGTGTTCTGCATCAAGTGAACTGCCTCAACCAAGGATCGCAGTAGCTTCTCCTCTTGGGCCTCTGGCTATTAAACACCCAGGAAGAACAGGACTGAAATTGCAGTAAGAACGCAAGGCGACTTTCTTTTGGAGGCACGGTGACTTCAGGCAGGAGCACCTAGATGGAATGCGAGGCCGAGGGTTCTCTCAGTGCAGCTCAGACTAGGGCAAGGCATAAGACCTCGAAGGCATAAGAAACGTGCCAGAAGTCTGTTCGTGAACGTGTGGGTGTGCTGGGGAAATTAAGCTGCCTCGGACCAGAGTGCTGTGCGTTTCCCTACACTCGGCGTATAGAGAGTGGCTCCCAAGGGCTACGGGCCTGGATGTTGCTTAGGAGACCTACGGGGGCCTGGGGGTACTCTGCGTTCAAGCCGGGAACAGGGTGCCCACGCGAGCCTGCTAGGTGTGCAGAAAACTCTCCTGCCGTAAAAGATATGCAGAGCAGAGGCTACGGCCTCATGGAAAGTGCTGCACGCCTCCGCTTCTGCAGGGCAAGTCAGGGCTTTACCTCCAGGCATGTGCTCATGCTGAGTGTCCCGTTAGTGACACAGTATTGAAAGAAGCTGACTTTCTCCTCGAGCAGCGTGACTTCAGGAACGAGGTCCGGGAAGTACGCAAAGCACAGTGCTTTCTCATGGCAGCTCACACAAGGGCGACAACCAATAATTCCTGGGCACGTCGGCCTCACCAGAAATACTTTCCGGAATCTGCTTGAGGGCTCTGGAAAAGTAGCTCTCATCAAGGAACGTGCAGTGTGTTCCCCATCACTCGGCATGCACAGAGGGCCTGCGAGGGGCAGACCAGTGGGTCTCGATGTTGCTCAGCCGGACCAATGGGGTGGCGGGTCTGGAGGTACTCAGTGAACTTGGAGGGAAATGGATGCACACCCGAGGGGCCTAGGAGTCCTCCAAAGGGTACTTCCTTTCAAATAAAGCCGAAGAGCTACTAAGAACTCATGGAGACAGCTGCATGCCTCGCTTTCTGCTCGGCTACTCAGGGCCTCACCTGGAGGCAAGTTCTCACGGAGAGTTTCTTTTGAGTTCTAGAGCGTGTCAGGCGGACAACCACTGCGGCCATGGAAGCACCTGGTTGAGATAGAGCAAACTCATTTTCTTCTCAGAAGCATTCCTATGGGGTCTCCAGGCCTGTCAACAGCAGGCAGTTTCAGGTAGCTTCAAGGCAGCATGAATGCAGCCTTCCACATGGCAAAGCAAGGATAGTTACAGCTGGCCTCCGTTTGCATGCGCACACTCAGCATACCTCCCTGTGGTTTCTAACAAGTCAAAAGAGACCCAGGTTACACTGGGTTTGCTTCCCTGAATCGCATTCTCAGAGGAGAGTGTTCTGCATCAAGTGAACTGCCTCAACCAAGGATCGCACTAGCTTCTCCTCTGGGGCCTGTGGCTATTCAACAGCCAGGAAGAACAGGACTGAAATTGCAGTAAGAACGCAAGGCGACTTTCTTTTGGAGGCTCGGTGACTTCAGGAAGGAGGACCTAGATGGAATGCGAGGCCGAGGGTTCTCTGAGTGCAGCTCAGACTAGGGCAAGGCATAAGACCTCGAAGGCATAAGAAACGTGCCAGAAGTCTGTTCGTGAACCTGTGGGTGTGCTGGGGAAATTAAGCTGCCTCGGACCAGAGTGCAGTGCGTTTCCCTACACTCGGCGTATAGAGAGTGGCTCCCAAGGGCTACGGGCCTGGATGTTGCTTAGGAGACCTACGGGGGCCTGGGGGTACTCTGCGTTCAAGCCGGGAACAGGGTGCCCACGCGAGCCTGCTAGGTGTGCAGAAAACTCTCCTGCTTTAAAAGATTTGCAGAGCAGAGTCTACGGCTACATGGAAAGTGCTGCACGCCTCCGCTTCTGCAGGATAAATCAGGGCTTTACCTCCAGGCATGTGCTCTTGCTGAGTGTCCCGTTAGTGACACAGCATTGAAAGATGCTTACTTTCTTCTGGAGCAGCGTGACTTCAGGAACGAGGTCCGGGAAGTATGCAAAGCACAGTGCTTTCTCATGGCAGCTCACACATGGGCGACAACGAATAATTCCTGGGCCCGTCGGACTCACCAGAAATACTTTCCTGAATCTGTTTGTGGGCTCTGGAAAGGTAGCTCTCCTCAAGGAACGTGCATTGTGTTGCCCATCACTCGGCACGCACAGAGGGCCTCCGAGGGGCAGACCAGTGGGCCTCGATGTTGCTCAGCCGGACCAATGGGGTGGCGGGTCTGGAGGTACTCAGTGAACTTGGAGGGAAATGGATGCACACCCGAGGGGCCTAGGAGTCCTCCAAAGGGTACTTCCTTTCAAATAAAGCCGAAGAGTTACTAAGCACTCATGGAGACAGCTGCATGCCTCGCTTTCTGCCCGGCTACTCAGGGCCTGACCTGGAGGCAAGTTCTCACGGAGAGTTTCTTTTGAGTTCTAGAGCGTGTCAGGCGGACCACCCCTGCGGCCATGGAAGCACCTGGTTGAGATAGAGCAAGCTCATTTTCTTCCCAGAAGCATTCGTACGGGGTCTCCAGGCCTGTCAACAGCAGGCAGTTTCAGGTAGCTTCAAGGCAGCATGAATGCAGCCTTCCAAATGGGAAAGCAAGGCTAGTTACAGCTGGCCTCCGTTTGCATGCGCACACTCAGCATACCTCCCTGTGGTTTCTAACAAGTCAAAAGAGACCCAGGTTACACTGGGTTTGCTTCCCTGAATCGAATTCTCGGAGGAGAGTGTTCTGCATCAAGTGAACTGCCTCAACCAAGGATCGCAGTAGCTTCTCCTCTTGGGCCTCTGGCTATTAAACACCCAGGAAGAACAGGACTGAAATTGCAGTAAGAACGCAAGGCGACTTTCTTTTGGAGGCACGGTGACTTCAGGCAGGAGCACCTAGATGGAATGCGAGGCCGAGGGTTCTCTCAGTGCAGCTCAGACTAGGGCAAGGCATAAGACCTCGAAGGCATAAGAAACGTGCCAGAAGTCTGTTCGTGAACGTGTGGGTGTGCTGGGGAAATTAAGCTGCCTCGGACCAGAGTGCTGTGCGTTTCCCTACACTCGGCGTATAGAGAGTGGCTCCCAAGGGCTACGGGCCTGGATGTTGCTTAGGAGACCTACGGGGGCCTGGGGGTACTCTGCGTTCAAGCCGGGAACAGGGTGCCCACGCGAGCCTGCTAGGTGTGCAGAAAACTCTCCTGCCGTAAAAGATATGCAGAGCAGAGGCTACGGCCTCATGGAAAGTGCTGCACGCCTCCGCTTCTGCAGGGCAAGTCAGGGCTTTACCTCCAGGCATGTGCTCATGCTGAGTGTCCCGTTAGTGACACAGTATTGAAAGAAGCTGACTTTCTCCTCGAGCAGCGTGACTTCAGGAACGAGGTCCGGGAAGTACGCAAAGCACAGTGCTTTCTCATGGCAGCTCACACAAGGGCGACAACCAATAATTCCTGGGCACGTCGGCCTCACCAGAAATACTTTCCTGAATCTGCCTGAGGGCTCTGGAAAAGTAGCTCTCATCAAGGAACGTGCAGTGTGTTCCCCATCACTCGGCATGCACAGAGGGCCTGCGAGGGGCAGACCAGTGGGTCTCGATGTTGCTCAGCCGGACCAATGGGGTGGCGGGTCTGGAGGTACTCAGTGAACTTGGAGGGAAATGGATGCACACCCGAGGGGCCTAGGAGTCCTCCAAAGGGTACTTCCTTTCAAATAAAGCCGAAGAGCTACTAAGAACTCATGGAGACAGCTGCATGCCTCGCTTTCTGCTCGGCTACTCAGGGCCTCACCTGGAGGCAAGTTCTCACGGAGAGTTTCTTTTGAGTTCTAGAGCGTGTCAGGCGGACAACCACTGCGGCCATGGAAGCACCTGGTTGAGATAGAGCAAACTCATTTTCTTCTCAGAAGCATTCCTATGGGGTCTCCAGGCCTGTCAACAGCAGGCAGTTTCAGGTAGCTTCAAGGCAGCATGAATGCAGCCTTCCACATGGCAAAGCAAGGATAGTTACAGCTGGCCTCCGTTTGCATGCGCACACTCAGCATACCTCTCTCTGGTTTCTAACAAGTCAAAAGAGACCCAGGTTACACTGGGTTTGCTTCCCTGAATCGCATTCTCAGAGGAGAGTGTTCTGCATCAAGTGAACTGCCTCAACCAAGGATCGCACTAGCTTCTCCTCTGGGGCCTGTGGCTATTCAACAGCCTGCAGTGCCACAGGAAGAACAGGACTGAAATTGCAGTAGGAACGCAAGGCGACTTTCTTTTGGAGGCCCGGTGACTTCAGGCAGGAGGACCTAGATGGAATGCGAGGCCGAGGGTTCTCTCAGTGCAGCTCACACTACGGCAAGGCGGAAGACCTCGAAGGCATGTGAGACGTGCCAGGAGTCTGTTCGTGAACGTGTGGGTGTGCTGGGGAAATTAAGCTGCCTCGGACCAGAGTGCAGTGCGTTTCCCTACACTCGGCGTATAGAGAGTGGCTCCCAAGGGCTACAGGCCTGGATGTTGCTTAGGAGACCTACGGGGGCCTGGGGGTACTCTGCGTTCAAGCCGGGAACAGGGTGCCCACGCGAGCCTGCTAGGTGTGCAGAAAACTCTCCTGCCGTAAAAGATATGCAGAGCAGAGGCTACGGCCTCATGGAAAGTGCTGCACGCCTCCGCTTCTGCAGGGCAAGTCAGGGCTTTACCTCCAGGCATGTGCTCATGCTGAGTGTCCCGTTAGTGACACAGTATTGAAAGAAGCTGACTTTCTCCTCGAGCAGCGTGACTTCAGGAACGAGGTCCGGGAAGTACGCAAAGCACAGTGCTTTCTCATGGCAGCTCACACAAGGGCGACAACCAATAATTCCTGGGCACGTCGGCCTCACCAGAAATACTTTCCTGAATCTGCTTGAGGGCTCTGGAAAAGTAGCTCTCATCAAGGAACGTGCAGTGTGTTCCCCATCACTCGGCATGCACAGAGGGCCTGCGAGGGGCAGACCAGTGGGTCTCGATGTTGCTCAGCCGGACCAATGGGGTGGCGGGTCTGGAGGTACTCAGTGAACTTGGAGGGAAATGGATGCACACCCGAGGGGCCTAGGAGTCCTCCAAAGGGTACTTCCTTTCAAATAAAGCCGAAGAGCTACTAAGAACTCATGGAGACAGCTGCATGCCTCGCTTTCTGCTCGGCTACTCAGGGCCTCACCTGGAGGCAAGTTCTCACGGAGAGTTTCTTTTGAGTTCTAGAGCGTGTCAGGCGGACAACCACTGCGGCCATGGAAGCACCTGGTTGAGATAGAGCAAACTCATTTTCTTCTCAGAAGCATTCCTATGGGGTCTCCAGGCCTGTCAACAGCAGGCAGTTTCAGGTAGCTTCAAGGCAGCATGAATGCAGCCTTCCACATGGCAAAGCAAGGATAGTTACAGCTGGCCTCCGTTTGCATGCGCACACTCAGCATACCTCCCTGTGGTTTCTAACAAGTCAAAAGAGACCCAGGTTACACTGGGTTTGCTTCCCTGAATCGCATTCTCAGAGGAGAGTGTTCTGCATCAAGTGAACTGCCTCAACCAAGGATCGCACTAGCTTCTCCTCTGGGGCCTGTGGCTATTCAACAGCCAGGAAGAACAGGACTGAAATTGCAGTAAGAACGCAAGGCGACTTTCTTTTGGAGGCTCGGTGACTTCAGGAAGGAGGACCTAGATGGAATGCGAGGCCGAGGGTTCTCTGAGTGCAGCTCAGACTAGGGCAAGGCATAAGACCTCGAAGGCATAAGAAACGTGCCAGAAGTCTGTTCGTGAACGTGTGGGTGTGCTGGGGAAATTAAGCTGCCTCGGACCAGAGTGCAGTGCGTTTCCCTACACTCGGCGTATAGAGAGTGGCTCCCAAGGGCTACGGGCCTGGATGTTGCTTAGGAGACCTACGGGGGCCTGGGGGTACTCTGCGTTCAAGCCGGGAACAGGGTGCCCACGCGAGCCTGCTAGGTGTGCAGAAAACTCTCCTGCTTTAAAAGATTTGCAGAGCAGAGTCTACGGCTACATGGAAAGTGCTGCACGCCTCCGCTTCTGCAGGATAAATCAGGGCTTTACCTCCAGGCATGTGCTCTTGCTGAGTGTCCCGTTAGTGACACAGCATTGAAAGATGCTTACTTTCTTCTGGAGCAGCGTGACTTCAGGAACGAGGTCCGGGAAGTATGCAAAGCACAGTGCTTTCTCATGGCAGCTCACACATGGGCGACAACGAATAATTCCTGGGCCCGTCGGACTCACCAGAAATACTTTCCTGAATCTGTTTGTGGGCTCTGGAAAGGTAGCTCTCCTCAAGGAACGTGCATTGTGTTGCCCATCACTCGGCACGCACAGAGGGCCTCCGAGGGGCAGACCAGTGGGCCTCGATGTTGCTCAGCCGGACCAATGGGGTGGGGGGTCTGGAGGTACTCAGTGAACTTGGAGGGAAATGGATGCACACCCGAGGGGCCTAGGAGTCCTCCAAAGGGTACTTCCTTTGAAATAAAGCCGAAGAGTTACTAAGCACTCATGGAGACAGCTGCATGCCTCGCTTTCTGCCCGGCTACTCAGGGCCTGACCTGGAGGCAAGTTCTCACGGAGAGTTTCTTTTGAGTTCTAGAGCGTGTCAGGCGGACCACCCCTGCGGCCATGGAAGCACCTGGTTGAGATAGAGCAAGCTCATTTTCTTCCCAGAAGCATTCGTACGGGGTCTCCAGGCCTGTCAACAGCAGGCAGTTTCAGGTAGCTTCAAGGCAGCATGAATGCAGCCTTCCAAATGGGAAAGCAAGGCTAGTTACAGCTGGCCTCCGTTTGCATGCGCACACTCAGCATACCTCCCTGTGGTTTCTAACAAGTCAAAAGAGACCCAGGTTACACTGGGTTTCCTTCCCTGAATCGAATTCTCGGAGGAGAGTGTTCTGCATCAAGTGAACTGCCTCAACCAAGGATCGCAGTAGCTTCTCCTCTTGAGCCTCTGGCTATTAAACACCCAGGAAGAACAGGACTGAAATTGCAGTAAGAACGCAAGGCGACTTTCTTTTGGAGGCACGGTGACTTCAGGCAGGAGCACCTAGATGGAATGCGAGGCCGAGGGTTCTCTCAGTGCAGCTCAGACTAGGGCAAGGCATAAGACCTCGAAGGCATAAGAGACGTGCCAGAAGTCTGTTCGTGAACGTGTGGGTGTGCTGGGGAAATTAAGCTGCTTCGGACCAGAGTGCTGTGCGTTTCCCTACACTCGGCGTATAGAGAGTGGCTCCCAAGGGCTACGGGCCTGGATGTTGCTTAGGAGACCTACGGGGGCCTGGGGGTACTCTGCGTTCAAGCCGGGAACAGGGTGCCCACGCGAGCCTGCTAGGTGTGCAGAAAACTCTCCTGCCGTAAAAGATATGCAGAGCAGAGGCTACGGCCTCATGGAAAGTGCTACACGCCTCCGCTTCTGCAGGGCAAGTCAGGGCTTTACCTCCAGGCATGTGCTCATGCTGAGTGTCCCGTTAGTGACACAGTATTGAAAGAAGCTGACTTTCTCCTCGAGCAGCGTGACTTCAGGAACGAGGTCCGGGAAGTACGCAAAGCACAGTGCTTTCTCATGGCAGCTCACACAAGGGCGACAACCAATAATTCCTGGGCACGTCGGCCTCACCAGAAATACTTTCCTGAATCTGCCTGAGGGCTCTGGAAAAGTAGCTCTCATCAAGGAACGTGCAGTGTGTTCCCCATCACTCGGCATGCACAGAGGGCCTGCGAGGGGCAGACCAGTGGGTCTCGATGTTGCTCAGCCGGACCAATGGGGTGGCGGGTCTGGAGGTACTCAGTGAACTTGGAGGGAAATGGATGCACACCCGAGGGGCCTAGGAGTCCTCCAAAGGGTACTTCCTTTCCAATAAAGCCGAAGAGCTACTAAGAACTCATGGAGACAGCTGCATGCCTCGCTTTCTGCTCGGCTACTCAGGGCCTCACCTGGAGGCAAGTTTTCACGGAGAGTTTCTTTTGAGTTCTAGAGCGTGTCAGGCGGACAACCACTGCGGCCATGGAAGCACCTGGTTGAGATAGAGCAAACTCATTTTCTTCTCAGAAGCATTCCTATGGGGTCTCCAGGCCTGTCAACAGCAGGCAGTTTCAGGTAGCTTCAAGGCAGCATGAATGCAGCCTTCCACATGGCAAAGCAAGGATAGTTACAGCTGGCCTCCGTTTGCATGCGCACACTCAGCATACCTCTCTGTGGTTTCTAACAAGTCAAAAGAGACCCAGGTTACACTGGGTTTGCTTCCCTGAATCGCATTCTCAGAGGAGAGTGTTCTGCATCAAGTGAACTGCCTCAACCAAGGATCGCACTAGCTTCTCCTCTGGGGCCTGTGGCTATTCAACAGCCTGCAGTGCCACAGGAAGAACAGGACTGAAATTGCAGTAGGAACGCAAGGCGACTTTCTTTTGGAGGCCCGGTGACTTCAGGCAGGAGGACCTAGATGGAATGCGAGGCCGAGGGTTCTCTCAGTGCAGCTCACACTACGGCAAGGCGGAAGACCTCGAAGGCATGTGAGACGTGCCAGGAGTCTGTTCGTGAACGTGTGGGTGTGCTGGGGAAATTAAGCTGCCTCGGACCAGAGTGCAGTGCGTTTCCCTACACTCGGCGTATAGAGAGTGGCTCCCAAGGGCTACGGGCCTGGATGTTGCTTAGGAGACCTACGGGGGCCTGGGGGTACTCTGCGTTCAAGCCGGGAACAGGGTGCCCACGCGAGCCTGCTAGGTGTGCAGAAAACTCTCCTGCCGTAAAAGATATGCAGAGCAGAGGCTACGGCCTCATGGAAAGTGCTGCACGCCTCCGCTTCTGCAGGGCAAGTCAGGGCTTTACCTCCAGGCATGTGCTCATGCTGAGTGTCCCGTTAGTGACACAGTATTGAAAGAAGCTGACTTTCTCCTCGAGCAGCGTGACTTCAGGAACGAGGTCCGGGAAGTACGCAAAGCACAGTGCTTTCTCATGGCAGCTCACACAAGGGCGACAACCAATAATTCCTGGACACGTCGGCCTCACCAGAAATACTTTCCGGAATCTGCTTGAGGGCTCTGGAAAAGTAGCTCTCATCAAGGAACGTGCAGTGTGTTCCCCATCACTCGGCATGCACAGAGGGCCTGCGAGGGGCAGACCAGTGGGTCTCGATGTTGCTCAGCCGGACCAATGGGGTGGCGGGTCTGGAGGTACTCAGTGAACTTGGAGGGAAATGGATGCACACCCGAGGGGCCTAGGAGTCCTCCAAAGGGTACTTCCTTTGAAATAAAGCCGAAGAGCTACTAAGAACTCATGGAGACAGCTGCATGCCTCGCTTTCTGCTCGGCTACTCAGGGCCTGACCTGGAGGCAAGTTCTCACGGAGAGTTTCTTTTGAGTTCTAGAGCGTGTCAGGCGGACAACCACTGCGGCCATGGAAGCACCTGGTTGAGATAGAGCAAACTCATTTTCTTCTCAGAAGCATTCCTATGGGGTCTCCAGGCCTGTCAACAGCAGGCAGTTTCAGGTAGCTTCAAGGCAGCATGAATGCAGCCTTCCACATGGCAAAGCAAGGATAGTTACAGCTGGCCTCCGTTTGCATGCGCACACTCAGCATACCTCCCTGTGGTTTCTAACAAGTCAAAAGAGACCCAGGTTACACTGGGTTTGCTTCCCTGAATCGCATTCTCAGAGGAGAGTGTTCTGCATCAAGTGAACTGCCTCAACCAAGGATCGCACTAGCTTCTCCTCTGGGGCCTGTGGCTATTCAACAGCCAGGAAGAACAGGACTGAAATTGCAGTAAGAACGCAAGGCGACTTTCTTTTGGAGGCTCGGTGACTTCAGGAAGGAGGACCTAGATGGAATGCGAGGCCGAGGGTTCTCTGAGTGCAGCTCAGACTAGGGCAAGGCATAAGACCTCGAAGGCATAAGAAACGTGCCAGAAGTCTGTTCGTGAACCTGTGGGTGTGCTGGGGAAATTAAGCTGCCTCGGACCAGAGTGCAGTGCGTTTCCCTACACTCGGCGTATAGAGAGTGGCTCCCAAGGGCTACGGGCCTGGATGTTGCTTAGGAGACCTACGGGGGCCTGGGGGTACTCTGCGTTCAAGCCGGGAACAGGGTGCCCACGCGAGCCTGCTAGGTGTGCAGAAAACTCTCCTGCTTTAAAAGATTTGCAGAGCAGAGTCTACGGCTACATGGAAAGTGCTGCACGCCTCCGCTTCTGCAGGATAAATCAGGGCTTTACCTCCAGGCATGTGCTCTTGCTGAGTGTCCCGTTAGTGACACAGCATTGAAAGATGCTTACTTTCTTCTGGAGCACCGTGACTTCAGGAACGAGGTCCGGGAAGTATGCAAAGCACAGTGCTTTCTCATGGCAGCTCACACATGGGCGACAACGAATAATTCCTGGGCCCGTCGGACTCACCAGAAATACTTTCCTGAATCTGTTTGTGGGCTCTGGAAAGGTAGCTCTCCTCAAGGAACGTGCATTGTGTTGCCCATCACTCGGCACGCACAGAGGGCCTCCGAGGGGCAGACCAGTGGGCCTCGATGTTGCTCAGCCGGACCAATGGGGTGGGGGGTCTGGAGGTACTCAGTGAACTTGGAGGGAAATGGATGCACACCCGAGGGGCCTAGGAGTCCTCCAAAGGGTACTTCCTTTGAAATAAAGCCGAAGAGTTACTAAGCACTCATGGAGACAGCTGCATGCCTCGCTTTCTGCCCGGCTACTCAGGGCCTGACCTGGAGGCAAGTTCTCACGGAGAGTTTCTTTTGAGTTCTAGAGCGTGTCAGGCGGACCACCCCTGCGGCCATGGAAGCACCTGGTTGAGATAGAGCAAGCTCATTTTCTTCCCAGAAGCATTCGTACGGGGTCTCCAGGCCTGTCAACAGCAGGCAGTTTCAGGTAGCTTCAAGGCAGCATGAATGCAGCCTTCCAAATGGGAAAGCAAGGCTAGTTACAGCTGGCCTCCGTTTGCATGCGCACACTCAGCATACCGCCCTGTGGTTTCTAACAAGTCAAAAGAGACCCAGGTTACACTGGGTTTGCTTCCCTGAATCGAATTCTCGGAGGAGAGTGTTCTGCATCAAGTGAACTGCCTCAACCAAGGATCGCAGTAGCTTCTCCTCTTGGGCCTCTGGCTATTAAACACCCAGGAAGAACAGGACTGAAATTGCAGTAAGAACGCAAGGCGACTTTCTTTTGGAGGCACGGTGACTTCAGGCAGGAGCACCTAGATGGAATGCGAGGCCGAGGGTTCTCTCAGTGCAGCTCAGACTAGGGCAAGGCATAAGACCTCGAAGGCATAAGAGACGTGCCAGAAGTCTGTTCGTGAACGTGTGGGTGTGCTGGGGAAATTAAGCTGCTTCGGACCAGAGTGCTGTGCGTTTCCCTACACTCGGCGTATAGAGAGTGGCTCCCAAGGGCTACGGGCCTGGATGTTGCTTAGGAGACCTACGGGGGCCTGGGGGTACTCTGCGTTCAAGCCGGGAACAGGGTGCCCACGCGAGCCTGCTAGGTGTGCAGAAAACTCTCCTGCCGTAAAAGATATGCAGAGCAGAGGCTACGGCCTCATGGAAAGTGCTGCACGCCTCCGCTTCTGCAGGGCAAGTCAGGGCTTTACCTCCAGGCATGTGCTCATGCTGAGTGTCCCGTTAGTGACACAGTATTGAAAGAAGCTGACTTTCTCCTCGAGCAGCGTGACTTCAGGAACGAGGTCCGGGAAGTACGCAAAGCACAGTGCTTTCTCATGGCAGCTCACACAAGGGCGACAACCAATAATTCCTGGGCACGTCGGCCTCACCAGAAATACTTTCCTGAATCTGCCTGAGGGCTCTGGAAAAGTAGCTCTCATCAAGGAACGTGCAGTGTGTTCCCCATCACTCGGCATGCACAGAGGGCCTGCGAGGGGCAGACCAGTGGGTCTCGATGTTGCTCAGCCGGACCAATGGGGTGGCGGGTCTGGAGGTACTCAGTGAACTTGGAGGGAAATGGATGCACACCCGAGGGGCCTAGGAGTCCTCCAAAGGGTACTTCCTTTGAAATAAAGCCGAAGAGCTACTAAGAACTCATGGAGACAGCTGCATGCCTCGCTTTCTGCTCGGCTACTCAGGGCCTCACCTGGAGGCAAGTTCTCACGGAGAGTTTCTTTTGAGTTCTAGAGCGTGTCAGGCGGACAACCACTGCAGCCATGGAAGCACCTGGTTGAGATAGAGCAAACTCATTTTCTTCTCAGAAGCATTCCTATGGGGTCTCCAGGCCTGTCAACAGCAGGCAGTTTCAGGTAGCTTCAAGGCAGCATGAATGCAGCCTTCCACATGGCAAAGCAAGGATAGTTACAGCTGGCCTCCGTTTGCATGCGCACACTCAGCATACCTCCCTGTGGTTTCTAACAAGTCAAAAGAGACCCAGGTTACACTGGGTTTGCTTCCCTGAATCGCATTCTCAGAGGAGAGTGTTCTGCATCAAGTGAACTGCCTCAACCAAGGATCGCACTAGCTTCTCCTCTGGGGCCTGTGGCTATTCAACAGCCAGGAAGAACAGGACTGAAATTGCAGTAAGAACGCAAGGCGACTTTCTTTTGGAGGCTCGGTGACTTCAGGAAGGAGGACCTAGATGGAATGCGAGGCCGAGGGTTCTCTGAGTGCAGCTCAGACTAGGGCAAGGCATAAGACCTCGAAGGCATAAGAAACGTGCCAGAAGTCTGTTCGTGAACCTGTGGGTGTGCTGGGGAAATTAAGCTGCCTCGGACCAGAGTGCAGTGCGTTTCCCTACACTCGGCGTATAGAGAGTGGCTCCCAAGGGCTACGGGCCTGGATGTTGCTTAGGAGACCTACGGGGGCCTGCGGGTACTCTGCGTTCAAGCCGGGAACAGGGTGCCCACGCGAGCCTGCTAGGTGTGCAGAAAACTCTCCTGCTTTAAAGATTTGCAGAGCAGAGTCTACGGCTACATGGAAAGTGCTGCACGCCTCCGCTTCTGCAGGATAAATCAGGGCTTTACCTCCAGGCATGTGCTCTTGCTGAGTGTCCCGTTAGTGACACAGCATTGAAAGATGCTTACTTTCTTCTGGAGCAGCGTGACTTCAGGAACGAGGTCCGGGAAGTATGCAAAGCACAGTGCTTTCTCATGGCAGCTCACACATGGGCGACAACGAATAATTCCTGGGCCCGTCGGACTCACCAGAAATACTTTCCTGAATCTGTTTGTGGGCTCTGGAAAGGTAGCTCTCCTCAAGGAACGTGCATTGTGTTGCCCATCACTCGGCACGCACAGAGGGCCTCCGAGGGGCAGACCAGTGGGCCTCGATGTTGCTCAGCCGGACCAATGGGGTGGGGGGTCTGGAGGTACTCAGTGAACTTGGAGGGAAATGGATGCACACCCGAGGGGCCTAGGAGTCCTCCAAAGGGTACTTCCTTTGAAATAAAGCCGAAGAGTTACTAAGCACTCATGGAGACAGCTGCATGCCTCGCTTTCTGCCCGGCTACTCAGGGCCTGACCTGGAGGCAAGTTCTCACGGAGAGTTTCTTTTGAGTTCTAGAGCGTGTCAGGCGGACCACCCCTGCGGCCATGGAAGCACCTGGTTGAGATAGAGCAAGCTCATTTTCTTCCCAGAAGCATTCGTACGGGGTCTCCAGGCCTGTCAACAGCAGGCAGTTTCAGGTAGCTTCAAGGCAGCATGAATGCAGCCTTCCAAATGGGAAAGCAAGGCTAGTTACAGCTGGCCTCCGTTTGCATGCGCACACTCAGCATACCTCCCTGTGGTTTCTAACAAGTCAAAAGAGACCCAGGTTACACTGGGTTTGCTTCCCTGAATCGAATTCTCGGAGGAGAGTGTTCTGCATCAAGTGAACTGCCTCAACCAAGGATCGCAGTAGCTTCTCCTCTTGGGCCTCTGGCTATTAAACACCCAGGAAGAACAGGACTGAAATTGCAGTAAGAACGCAAGGCGACTTTCTTTTGGAGGCACGGTGACTTCAGGCAGGAGCACCTAGATGGAATGCGAGGCCGAGGGTTCTCTCAGTGCAGCTCAGACTAGGGCAAGGCATAAGACCTCGAAGGCATAAGAGACGTGCCAGAAGTCTGTTCGTGAACGTGTGGGTGTGCTGGGGAAATTAAGCTGCTTCGGACCAGAGTGCTGTGCGTTTCCCTACACTCGGCGTATAGAGAGTGGCTCCCAAGGGCTACGGGCCTGGATGTTGCTTAGGAGACCTACGGGGGCCTGGGGGTACTCTGCGTTCAAGCCGGGAACAGGGTGCCCACGCGAGCCTGCTAGGTGTGCAGAAAACTCTCCTGCCGTAAAAGATATGCAGAGCAGAGGCTACGGCCTCATGGAAAGTGCTGCACGCCTCCGCTTCTGCAGGGCAAGTCAGGGCTTTACCTCCAGGCATGTGCTCATGCTGAGTGTCCCGTTAGTGACACAGTATTGAAAGAAGCTGACTTTCTCCTCGAGCAGCGTGACTTCAGGAACGAGGTCCGGGAAGTACGCAAAGCACAGTGCTTTCTCATGGCAGCTCACACAAGGGCGACAACCAATAATTCCTGGGCACGTCGGCCTCACCAGAAATACTTTCCTGAATCTGCCTGAGGGCTCTGGAAAAGTAGCTCTCATCAAGGAACGTGCAGTGTGTTCCCCATCACTCGGCATGCACAGAGGGCCTGCGAGGGGCAGACCAGTGGGTCTCGATGTTGCTCAGCCGGACCAATGGGGTGGCGGGTCTGGAGGTACTCAGTGAACTTGGAGGGAAATGGATGCACACCCGAGGGGCCTAGGAGTCCTCCAAAGGGTACTTCCTTTCAAATAAAGCCGAAGAGCTACTAAGAACTCATGGAGACAGCTGCATGCCTCGCTTTCTGCTCGGCTACTCAGGGCCTCACCTGGAGGCAAGTTCTCACGGAGAGTTTCTTTTGAGTTCTAGAGCGTGTCAGGCGGACAACCACTGCGGCCATGGAAGCACCTGGTTGAGATAGAGCAAACTCATTTTCTTCTCAGAAGCATTCCTATGGGGTCTCCAGGCCTGTCAACAGCAGGCAGTTTCAGGTAGCTTCAAGGCAGCATGAATGCAGCCTTCCACATGGCAAAGCAAGGATAGTTACAGCTGGCCTCCGTTTGCATGCGCACACTCAGCATACCTCCCTGTGGTTTCTAACAAGTCAAAAGAGACCCAGGTTACACTGGGTTTGCTTCCCTGAATCGCATTCTCAGAGGAGAGTGTTCTGCATCAAGTGAACTGCCTCAACCAAGGATCGCACTAGCTTCTCCTCTGGGGCCTGTGGCTATTCAACAGCCTGCAGTGCCACAGGAAGAACAGGACTGAAATTGCAGTAGGAACGCAAGGCGACTTTCTTTTGGAGGCCCGGTGACTTCAGGCAGGAGGACCTAGATGGAATGCGAGGCCGAGGGTTCTCTCAGTGCAGCTCAGACTAGGGCAAGGCATAAGACCTCGAAGGCATAAGAAACGTGCCAGAAGTCTGTTCGTGAACCTGTGGGTGTGCTGGGGAAATTAAGCTGCCTCGGACCAGAGTGCAGTGCGTTTCCCTACACTCGGCGTATAGAGAGTGGCTCCCAAGGGCTACGGGCCTGGATGTTGCTTAGGAGACCTACGGGGGCCTGGGGGTACTCTGCGTTCAAGCCGGGAACAGGGTGCCCACGCGAGCCTGCTAGGTGTGCAGAAAACTCTCCTGCTTTAAAAGATTTGCAGAGCAGAGTCTACGGCCTCATGGAAAGTGCTGCACGCCTCCGCTTCTGCAGGATAAATCAGGGCTTTACCCCCAGGCATGTGCTCTTGCTGAGTGTCCCGTTAGTGACACAGCATTGAAAGATGCTTACTTTCTTCTGGAGCAGCGTGACTTCAGGAACGAGGTCCGGGAAGTATGCAAAGCACAGTGCTTTCTCATGGCACCTCACACATGGGCGACAACGAATAATTCCTGGGCCCGTCGGACTCACCAGAAATACTTTCCTGAATCTGTTTGTGGGCTCTGGAAAGGTAGCTCTCCTCAAGGAACGTGCATTGTGTTGCCCATCACTCGGCACGCACAGAGGGCCTCCGAGGGGCAGACCAGTGGGCCTCGATGTTGCTCAGCCGGACCAATGGGGTGGGGGGTCTGGAGGTACTCAGTGAACTTGGAGGGAAATGGATGCACACCCGAGGGGCCTAGGAGTCCTCCAAAGGGTACTTCCTTTGAAATAAAGCCGAAGAGTTACTAAGCACTCATGGAGACAGCTGCATGCCTCGCTTTCTGCCCGGCTACTCAGGGCCTGACCTGGAGGCAAGTTCTCACGGAGAGTTTCTTTTGAGTTCTAGAGCGTGTCAGGCGGACCACCCCTGCGGCCATGGAAGCACCTGGTTGAGATAGAGCAAGCTCATTTTCTTCCCAGAAGCATTCGTACGGGGTCTCCATGCCTGTCAACAGCAGGCAGTTTCAGGTAGCTTCAAGGCAGCATGAATGCAGCCTTCCAAATGGGAAAGCAAGGCTAGTTACAGCTGGCCTCCGTTTGCATGCGCACACTCAGCATACCTCCCTGTGGTTTCTAACAAGTCAAAAGAGACCCAGGTTACACTGGGTTTGCTTCCCTGAATCGAATTCTCGGAGGAGAGTGTTCTGCATCAAGTGAACTGCCTCAACCAAGGATCGCAGTAGCTTCTCCTCTTGGGCCTCTGGCTATTAAACACCCAGGAAGAACAGGACTGAAATTGCAGTAAGAACGCAAGGCGACTTTCTTTTGGAGGCACGGTGACTTCAGGCAGGAGGACCTAGATGGAATGCGAGGCCGAGGGTTCTCTCAGTGCAGCTCACACTACGGCAAGGCGGAAGACCTCGAAGGCATGTGAGACGTGCCAGGAGTCTGTTCGTGAACGTGTGGGTGTGCTGGGGAAATTAAGCTGCCTCGGACCAGAGTGCAGTGCGTTTCCCTACACTCGGCGTATAGAGAGTGGCTCCCAAGGGCTACGGGCCTGGATGTTGCTTAGGAGACCTACGGGGGCCTGGGGGTACTCTGCGTTCAAGCCGGGAACAGGGTGCCCACGCGAGCCTGCTAGGTGTGCAGAAAACTCTCCTGCCGTAAAAGATATGCAGAGCAGAGGCTACGGCCTCATGGAAAGTGCTGCACGCCTCCGCTTCTGCAGGGCAAGTCAGGGCTTTACCTCCAGGCATGTGCTCATGCTGAGTGTCCCGTTAGTGACACAGTATTGAAAGAAGCTGACTTTCTCCTCGAGCAGCGTGACTTCAGGAACGAGGTCCGGGAAGTACGCAAAGCACAGTGCTTTCTCATGGCAGCTCACACAAGGGCGACAACCAATAATTCCTGGGCACGTCGGCCTCACCAGAAATACTTTCCGGAATCTGCTTGAGGGCTCTGGAAAAGTAGCTCTCATCAAGGAACGTGCAGTGTGTTCCCCATCACTCGGCATGCACAGAGGGCCTGCGAGGGGCAGACCAGTGGGTCTCGATGTTGCTCAGCCGGACCAATGGGGTGGCGGGTCTGGAGGTACTCAGTGAACTTGGAGGGAAATGGATGCACACCCGAGGGGCCTAGGAGTCCTCCAAAGGGTACTTCCTTTCAAATAAAGCCGAAGAGCTACTAAGAACTCATGGAGACAGCTGCATGCCTCGCTTTCTGCTCGGCTACTCAGGGCCTCACCTGGAGGCAAGTTCTCACGGAGAGTTTCTTTTGAGTTCTAGAGCGTGTCAGGCGGACAACCACTGCGGCCATGGAAGCACCTGGTTGAGATAGAGCAAACTCATTTTCTTCTCAGAAGCATTCCTATGGGGTCTCCAGGCCTGTCAACAGCAGGCAGTTTCAGGTAGCTTCAAGGCAGCATGAATGCAGCCTTCCACATGGCAAAGCAAGGATAGTTACAGCTGGCCTCCGTTTGCATGCGCACACTCAGCATACCTCCCTGTGGTTTCTAACAAGTCAAAAGAGACCCAGGTTACACTGGGTTTGCTTCCCTGAATCGCATTCTCAGAGGAGAGTGTTCTGCATCAAGTGAACTGCCTCAACCAAGGATCGCACTAGCTTCTCCTCTGGGGCCTGTGGCTATTCAACAGCCAGGAAGAACAGGACTGAAATTGCAGTAAGAACGCAAGGCGACTTTCTTTTGGAGGCTCGGTGACTTCAGGAAGGAGGACCTAGATGGAATGCGAGGCCGAGGGTTCTCTGAGTGCAGCTCAGACTAGGGCAAGGCATAAGACCTCGAAGGCATAAGAAACGTGCCAGAAGTCTGTTCGTGAACGTGTGGGTGTGCTGGGGAAATTAAGCTGCCTCGGACCAGAGTGCAGTGCGTTTCCCTACACTCGGCGTATAGAGAGTGGCTCCCAAGGGCTACGGGCCTGGATGTTGCTTAGGAGACCTACGGGGGCCTGGGGGTACTCTGCGTTCAAGCCGGGAACAGGGTGCCCACGCGAGCCTGCTAGGTGTGCAGAAAACTCTCCTGCTTTAAAAGATTTGCAGAGCAGAGTCTACGGCTACATGGAAAGTGCTGCACGCCTCCGCTTCTGCAGGATAAATCAGGGCTTTACCTCCAGGCATGTGCTCTTGCTGAGTGTCCCGTTAGTGACACAGCATTGAAAGATGCTTACTTTCTTCTGGAGCAGCGTGACTTCAGGAACGAGGTCCGGGAAGTATGCAAAGCACAGTGCTTTCTCATGGCAGCTCACACATGGGCGACAACGAATAATTCCTGGGCCCGTCGGACTCACCAGAAATACTTTCCTGAATCTGTTTGTGGGCTCTGGAAAGGTAGCTCTCCTCAAGGAACGTGCATTGTGTTGCCCATCACTCGGCACGCACAGAGGGCCTCCGAGGGGCAGACCAGTGGGCCTCGATGTTGCTCAGCCGGACCAATGGGGTGGGGGGTCTGGAGGTACTCAGTGAACTTGGAGGGAAATGGATGCACACCCGAGGGGCCTAGGAGTCCTCCAAAGGGTACTTCCTTTGAAATAAAGCCGAAGAGTTACTAAGCACTCATGGAGACAGCTGCATGCCTCGCTTTCTGCCCGGCTACTCAGGGCCTGACCTGGAGGCAAGTTCTCACGGAGAGTTTCTTTTGAGTTCTAGAGCGTGTCAGGCGGACCACCCCTGCGGCCATGGAAGCACCTGGTTGAGATAGAGCAAGCTCATTTTCTTCCCAGAAGCATTCGTACGGGGTCTCCAGGCCTGTCAACAGCAGGCAGTTTCAGGTAGCTTCAAGGCAGCATGAATGCAGCCTTCCAAATGGGAAAGCAAGGCTAGTTACAGCTGGCCTCCGTTTGCATGCGCACACTCAGCATACCTCCCTGTGGTTTCTAACAAGTCAAAAGAGACCCAGGTTACACTGGGTTTGCTTCCCTGAATCGAATTCTCGGAGGAGAGTGTTCTGCATCAAGTGAACTGCCTCAACCAAGGATCGCAGTAGCTTCTCCTCTTGGGCCTCTGGCTATTAAACACCCAGGAAGAACAGGACTGAAATTGCAGTAAGAACGCAAGGCGACTTTCTTTTGGAGGCACGGTGACTTCAGGCAGGAGCACCTAGATGGAATGCGAGGCCGAGGGTTCTCTCAGTGCAGCTCAGACTAGGGCAAGGCATAAGACCTCGAAGGCATAAGAGACGTGCCAGAAGTCTGTTCGTGAACGTGTGGGTGTGCTGGGGAAATTAAGCTGCTTCGGACCAGAGTGCTGTGCGTTTCCCTACACTCGGCGTATAGAGAGTGGCTCCCAAGGGCTACGGGCCTGGATGTTGCTTAGGAGACCTACGGGGGCCTGGGGGTACTCTGCGTTCAAGCCGGGAACAGGGTGCCCACGCGAGCCTGCTAGGTGTGCAGAAAACTCTCCTGCCGTAAAAGATATGCAGAGCAGAGGCTACGGCCTCATGGAAAGTGCTGCACGCCTCCGCTTCTGCAGGGCAAGTCAGGGCTTTACCTCCAGGCATGTGCTCATGCTGAGTGTCCCGTTAGTGACACAGTATTGAAAGAAGCTGACTTTCTCCTCGAGCAGCGTGACTTCAGGAACGAGGTCCGGGAAGTACGCAAAGCACAGTGCTTTCTCATGGCAGCTCACACAAGGGCGACAACCAATAATTCCTGGGCACGTCGGCCTCACCAGAAATACTTTCCTGAATCTGCCTGAGGGCTCTGGAAAAGTAGCTCTCATCAAGGAACGTGCAGTGTGTTCCCCATCACTCGGCATGCACAGAGGGCCTGCGAGGGGCAGACCAGTGGGTCTCGATGTTGCTCAGCCGGACCAATGGGGTGGCGGGTCTGGAGGTACTCAGTGAACTTGGAGGGAAATGGATGCACACCCGAGGGGCCTAGGAGTCCTCCAAAGGGTACTTCCTTTCAAATAAAGCCGAAGAGCTACTAAGAACTCATGGAGACAGCTGCATGCCTCGCTTTCTGCTCGGCTACTCAGGGCCTCACCTGGAGGCAAGTTCTCACGGAGAGTTTCTTTTGAGTTCTAGAGCGTGTCAGGCGGACAACCACTGCGGCCATGGAAGCACCTGGTTGAGATAGAGCAAACTCATTTTCTTCTCAGAAGCATTCCTATGGGGTCTCCAGGCCTGTCAACAGCAGGCAGTTTCAGGTAGCTTCAAGGCAGCATGAATGCAGCCTTCCACATGGCAAAGCAAGGATAGTTACAGCTGGCCTCCGTTTGCATGCGCACACTCAGCATACCTCCCTGTGGTTTCTAACAAGTCAAAAGAGACCCAGGTTACACTGGGTTTGCTTCCCTGAATCGCATTCTCAGAGGAGAGTGTTCTGCATCAAGTGAACTGCCTCAACCAAGGATCGCACTAGCTTCTCCTCTGGGGCCTGTGGCTATTCAACAGCCTGCAGTGCCACAGGAAGAACAGGACTGAAATTGCAGTAGGAACGCAAGGCGACTTTCTTTTGGAGGCCCGGTGACTTCAGGCAGGAGGACCTAGATGGAATGCGAGGCCGAGGGTTCTCTCAGTGCAGCTCAGACTAGGGCAAGGCATAAGACCTCGAAGGCATAAGAAACGTGCCAGAAGTCTGTTCGTGAACCTGTGGGTGTGCTGGGGAAATTAAGCTGCCTCGGACCAGAGTGCAGTGCGTTTCCCTACACTCGGCGTATAGAGAGTGGCTCCCAAGGGCTACGGGCCTGGATGTTGCTTAGGAGACCTACGGGGGCCTGGGGGTACTCTGCGTTCAAGCCGGGAACAGGGTGCCCACGCGAGCCTGCTAGGTGTGCAGAAAACTCTCCTGCTTTAAAAGATTTGCAGAGCAGAGTCTACGGCCTCATGGAAAGTGCTGCACGCCTCCGCTTCTGCAGGATAAATCAGGGCTTTACCCCCAGGCATGTGCTCTTGCTGAGTGTCCCGTTAGTGACACAGCATTGAAAGATGCTTACTTTCTTCTGGAGCAGCGTGACTTCAGGAACGAGGTCCGGGAAGTATGCAAAGCACAGTGCTTTCTCATGGCACCTCACACATGGGCGACAACGAATAATTCCTGGGCCCGTCGGACTCACCAGAAATACTTTCCTGAATCTGTTTGTGGGCTCTGGAAAGGTAGCTCTCCTCAAGGAACGTGCATTGTGTTGCCCATCACTCGGCACGCACAGAGGGCCTCCGAGGGGCAGACCAGTGGGCCTCGATGTTGCTCAGCCGGACCAATGGGGTGGGGGGTCTGGAGGTACTCAGTGAACTTGGAGGGAAATGGATGCACACCCGAGGGGCCTAGGAGTCCTCCAAAGGGTACTTCCTTTGAAATAAAGCCGAAGAGTTACTAAGCACTCATGGAGACAGCTGCATGCCTCGCTTTCTGCCCGGCTACTCAGGGCCTGACCTGGAGGCAAGTTCTCACGGAGAGTTTCTTTTGAGTTCTAGAGCGTGTCAGGCGGACCACCCCTGCGGCCATGGAAGCACCTGGTTGAGATAGAGCAAGCTCATTTTCTTCCCAGAAGCATTCGTACGGGGTCTCCATGCCTGTCAACAGCAGGCAGTTTCAGGTAGCTTCAAGGCAGCATGAATGCAGCCTTCCAAATGGGAAAGCAAGGCTAGTTACAGCTGGCCTCCGTTTGCATGCGCACACTCAGCATACCTCCCTGTGGTTTCTAACAAGTCAACAGAGACCCAGGTTACACTGGGTTTGCTTCCCTGAATCGAATTCTCGGAGGAGAGTGTTCTGCATCAAGTGAACTGCCTCAACCAAGGATCGCAGTAGCTTCTCCTCTTGGGCCTCTGGCTATTAAACACCCAGGAAGAACAGGACTGAAATTGCAGTAAGAACGCAAGGCGACTTTCTTTTGGAGGCACGGTGACTTCAGGCAGGAGGACCTAGATGGAATGCGAGGCCGAGGGTTCTCTCAGTGCAGCTCACACTACGGCAAGGCGGAAGACCTCGAAGGCATGTGAGACGTGCCAGGAGTCTGTTCGTGAACGTGTGGGTGTGCTGGGGAAATTAAGCTGCCTCGGACCAGAGTGCAGTGCGTTTCCCTACACTCGGCGTATAGAGAGTGGCTCCCAAGGGCTACGGGCCTGGATGTTGCTTAGGAGACCTACGGGGGCCTGGGGGTACTCTGCGTTCAAGCCGGGAACAGGGTGCCCACGCGAGCCTGCTAGGTGTGCAGAAAACTCTCCTGCCGTAAAAGATATGCAGAGCAGAGGCTACGGCCTCATGGAAAGTGCTGCACGCCTCCGCTTCTGCAGGGCAAGTCAGGGCTTTACCTCCAGGCATGTGCTCATGCTGAGTGTCCCGTTAGTGACACAGTATTGAAAGAAGCTGACTTTCTCCTCGAGCAGCGTGACTTCAGGAACGAGGTCCGGGAAGTACGCAAAGCACAGTGCTTTCTCATGGCAGCTCACACAAGGGCGACAACCAATAATTCCTGGGCACGTCGGCCTCACCAGAAATACTTTCCTGAATCTGCTTGAGGGCTCTGGAAATGTAGCTCTCATCAAGGAACGTGCAGTGTGTTCCCCATCACTCGGCATGCACAGAGGGCCTGCGAGGGGCAGACCAGTGGGTCTCGATGTTGCTCAGCCGGACCAATGGGGTGGCGGGTCTGGAGGTACTCAGTGAACTTGGAGGGAAATGGATGCACACCCGAGGGGCCTAGGAGTCCTCCAAAGGGTACTTCCTTTCCAATAAAGCCGAAGAGCTACTAAGAACTCATGGAGACAGCTGCATGCCTCGCTTTCTGCTCGGCTACTCAGGGCCTCACCTGGAGGCAAGTTCTCACGGAGAGTTTCTTTTGAGTTCTAGAGCGTGTCAGGCGGACAACCACTGCGGCCATGGAAGCACCTGGTTGAGATAGAGCAAACTCATTTTCTTCTCAGAAGCATTCCTATGGGGTCTCCAGGCCTGTCAACAGCAGGCAGTTTCAGGTAGCTTCAGGGCAGCATGAATGCAGCCTTCCACATGGCAAAGCAAGGATAGTTACAGCTGGCCTCCGTTTGCATGCGCACACTCAGCATACCTCCCTGTGGTTTCTAACAAGTCAAAAGAGACCCAGGTTACACTGGGTTTGCTTCCCTGAATCGCATTCTCAGAGGAGAGTGTTCTGCATCAAGTGAACTGCCTCAACCAAGGATCGCACTATCTTCTCCTCTGGGGCCTGTGGCTATTCAACAGCCAGGAAGAACAGGACTGAAATTGCAGTAAGAACGCAAGGCGACTTTCTTTTGGAGGCTCGGTGACTTCAGGAAGGAGGACCTAGATGGAATGCGAGGCCGAGGGTTCTCTGAGTGCAGCTCAGACTAGGGCAAGGCATAAGACCTCGAAGGCATAAGAAACGTGCCAGAAGTCTGTTCGTGAACCTGTGGGTGTGCTGGGGAAATTAAGCTGCCTCGGACCAGAGTGCAGTGCGTTTCCCTACACTCGGCGTATAGAGAGTGGCTCCCAAGGGCTACGGGCCTGGATGTTGCTTAGGAGACCTACGGGGGCCTGGGGGTACTCTGCGTTCAAGCCGGGAACAGGGTGCCCACGCGAGCCTGCTAGGTGTGCAGAAATCTCTCCTGCTTTAAAAGATTTGCAGAGCAGAGTCTACGGCCTCATGGAAAGTGCTGCACGCCTCCGCTTCTGCAGGATAAATCAGGGCTTTACCTCCAGGCATGTGCTCTTGATGAGTGTCCCGTTAGTGACACAGCATTGAAAGATGCTTACTTTCTTCTGGAGCAGCGTGACTTCAGGAACGAGGTCCGGGAAGTATGCAAAGCACAGTGCTTTCTCATGGCAGCTCACACATGGGCGACAACGAATAATTCCTGGGCCCGTCGGACTCACCAGAAATATTTTCCTGAATCTGTTTGTGGGCTCTGGAAAGGTAGCTCTCCTCAAGGAACGTGCATTGTGTTGCCCATCACTCGGCACGCACAGAGGGCCTCCGAGGGGCAGACCAGTGGGCCTCGATGTTGCTCAGCCGGACCAATGGGGTGGGGGGTCTGGAGGTACTCAGTGAACTTGGAGGGAAATGGATGCACACCCGAGGGGCCTAGGAGTCCTCCAAAGGGTACTTCCTTTGAAATAAAGCCGAAGAGTTACTAAGCACTCATGGAGACAGCTGCATGCCTCGCTTTCTGCCCGGCTACTCAGGGCCTGACCTGGAGGCAAGTTCTCACGGAGAGTTTCTTTTGAGTTCTAGAGCGTGTCAGGCGGACCACCCCTGCGGCCATGGAAGCACCTGGTTGAGATAGAGCAAGCTCATTTTCTTCCCAGAAGCATTCGTACGGGGTCTCCAGGCCTGTCAACAGCAGGCAGTTTCAGGTAGCTTCAAGGCAGCATGAATGCAGCCTTCCAAATGGGAAAGCAAGGCTAGTTACAGCTGGCCTCCGTTTGCATGCGCACACTCAGCATACCTCCCTGTGGTTTCTAACAAGTCAAAAGAGACCCAGGTTACACTGGGTTTGCTTCCCTGAATCGAATTCTCGGAGGAGAGTGTTCTGCATCAAGTGAACTGCC
Organism: Delphinapterus leucas; assembly: GCF_059928025.1. Taxonomy (NCBI): domain Eukaryota; kingdom Metazoa; phylum Chordata; class Mammalia; order Artiodactyla; family Monodontidae; genus Delphinapterus; species Delphinapterus leucas. The sequence goes on along the minus strand of NC_143146.1, from coordinate 35,575,272 downwards.
TCAACCAAGGATCGCAGTAGCTTCTCCTCTTGGGCCTCTGGCTATTAAACACCCAGGAAGAACAGGACTGAAATTGCAGTAAGAACGCAAGGCGACTTTCTTTTGGAGGCACGGTGACTTCAGGCAGGAGCACCTAGATGGAATGCGAGGCCGAGGGTTCTCTCAGTGCAGCTCAGACTAGGGCAAGGCATAAGACCTCGAAGGCATAAGAGACGTGCCAGAAGTCTGTTCGTGAACGTGTGGGTGTGCTGGGGAAATTAAGCTGCTTCGGACCAGAGTGCTGTGCGTTTCCCTACACTCGGCGTATAGAGAGTGGCTCCCAAGGGCTACGGGCCTGGATGTTGCTTAGGAGACCTACGGGGGCCTGGGGGTACTCTGCGTTCAAGCCGGGAACAGGGTGCCCACGCGAGCCTGCTAGGTGTGCAGAAAACTCTCCTGCCGTAAAAGATATGCAGAGCAGAGGCTACGGCCTCATGGAAAGTGCTGCACGCCTCCGCTTCTGCAGGGCAAGTCAGGGCTTTACCTCCAGGCATGTGCTCATGCTGAGTGTCCCGTTAGTGACACAGTATTGAAAGAAGCTGACTTTCTCCTCGAGCAGCGTGACTTCAGGAACGAGGTCCGGGAAGTACGCAAAGCACAGTGCTTTCTCATGGCAGCTCACACAAGGGCGACAACCAATAATTCCTGGGCACGTCGGCCTCACCAGAAATACTTTCCTGAATCTGCCTGAGGGCTCTGGAAAAGTAGCTCTCATCAAGGAACGTGCAGTGTGTTCCCCATCACTCGGCATGCACAGAGGGCCTGCGAGGGGCAGACCAGTGGGTCTCGATGTTGCTCAGCCGGACCAATGGGGTGGCGGGTCTGGAGGTACTCAGTGAACTTGGAGGGAAATGGATGCACACCCGAGGGGCCTAGGAGTCCTCCAAAGGGTACTTCCTTTCCAATAAAGCCGAAGAGCTACTAAGAACTCATGGAGACAGCTGCATGCCTCGCTTTCTGCTCGGCTACTCAGGGCCTCACCTGGAGGCAAGTTCTCACGGAGAGTTTCTTTTGAGTTCTAGAGCGTGTCAGGCGGACAACCACTGCGGCCATGGAAGCACCTGGTTGAGATAGAGCAAACTCATTTTCTTCTCAGAAGCATTCCTATGGGGTCTCCAGGCCTGTCAACAGCAGGCAGTTTCAGGTAGCTTCAAGGCAGCATGAATGCAGCCTTCCACATGGCAAAGCAAGGATAGTTACAGCTGGCCTCCGTTTGCATGCGCACACTCAGCATACCTCCCTGTGGTTTCTAACAAGTCAAAAGAGACCCAGGTTACACTGGGTTTGCTTCCCTGAATCGCATTCTCAGAGGAGAGTGTTCTGCATCAAGTGAACTGCCTCAACCAAGGATCGCACTAGCTTCTCCTCTGGGGCCTGTGGCTATTCAACAGCCTGCAGTGCCACAGGAAGAACAGGACTGAAATTGCAGTAGGAACGCAAGGCGACTTTCTTTTGGAGGCCCGGTGACTTCAGGCAGGAGGACCTAGATGGAATGCGAGGCCGAGGGTTCTCTCAGTGCAGCTCAGACTAGGGCAAGGCATAAGACCTCGAAGGCATAAGAAACGTGCCAGAAGTCTGTTCGTGAACCTGTGGGTGTGCTGGGGAAATTAAGCTGCCTCGGACCAGAGTGCAGTGCGTTTCCCTACACTCGGCGTATAGAGAGTGGCTCCCAAGGGCTACGGGCCTGGATGTTGCTTAGGAGACCTACGGGGGCCTGGGGGTACTCTGCGTTCAAGCCGGGAACAGGGTGCCCACGCGAGCCTGCTAGGTGTGCAGAAAACTCTCCTGCTTTAAAAGATTTGCAGAGCAGAGTCTACGGCCTCATGGAAAGTGCTGCACGCCTCCGCTTCTGCAGGATAAATCAGGGCTTTACCCCCAGGCATGTGCTCTTGCTGAGTGTCCCGTTAGTGACACAGCATTGAAAGATGCTTACTTTCTTCTGGAGCAGCGTGACTTCAGGAACGAGGTCCGGGAAGTATGCAAAGCACAGTGCTTTCTCATGGCAGCTCACACATGGGCGACAACGAATAATTCCTGGGCCCGTCGGACTCACCAGAAATACTTTCCTGAATCTGTTTGTGGGCTCTGGAAAGGTAGCTCTCCTCAAGGAACGTGCATTGTGTTGCCCATCACTCGGCACGCACAGAGGGCCTCCGAGGGGCAGACCAGTGGGCCTCGATGTTGCTCAGCCGGACCAATGGGGTGGGGGGTCTGGAGGTACTCAGTGAACTTGGAGGGAAATGGATGCACACCCGAGGGGCCTAGGAGTCCTCCAAAGGGTACTTCCTTTGAAATAAAGCCGAAGAGTTACTAAGCACTCATGGAGACAGCTGCATGCCTCGCTTTCTGCCCGGCTACTCAGGGCCTGACCTGGAGGCAAGTTCTCACGGAGAGTTTCTTTTGAGTTCTAGAGCGTGTCAGGCGGACCACCCCTGCGGCCATGGAAGCACCTGGTTGAGATAGAGCAAGCTCATTTTCTTCCCAGAAGCATTCGTACGGGGTCTCCAGGCCTGTCAACAGCAGGCAGTTTCAGGTAGCTTCAAGGCAGCATGAATGCAGCCTTCCAAATGGGAAAGCAAGGCTAGTTACAGCTGGCCTCCGTTTGCATGCGCACACTCAGCATACCTCCCTGTGGTTTCTAACAAGTCAAAAGAGACCCAGGTTACACTGGGTTTGCTTCCCTGAATCGAATTCTCGGAGGAGAGTGTTCTGCATCAAGTGAACTGCCTCAACCAAGGATCGCAGTAGCTTCTCCTCTTGGGCCTCTGGCTATTAAACACCCAGGAAGAACAGGACTGAAATTGCAGTAAGAACGCAAGGCGACTTTCTTTTGGAGGCACGGTGACTTCAGGCAGGAGCACCTAGATGGAATGCGAGGCCGAGGGTTCTCTCAGTGCAGCTCAGACTAGGGCAAGGCATAAGACCTCGAAGGCATAAGAGACGTGCCAGAAGTCTGTTCGTGAACGTGTGGGTGTGCTGGGGAAATTAAGCTGCTTCGGACCAGAGTGCTGTGCGTTTCCCTACACTCGGCGTATAGAGAGTGGCTCCCAAGGGCTACGGGCCTGGATGTTGCTTAGGAGACCTACGGGGGCCTGGGGGTACTCTGCGTTCAAGCCGGGAACAGGGTGCCCACGCGAGCCTGCTAGGTGTGCAGAAAACTCTCCTGCCGTAAAAGATATGCAGAGCAGAGGCTACGGCCTCATGGAAAGTGCTGCACGCCTCCGCTTCTGCAGGGCAAGTCAGGGCTTTACCTCCAGGCATGTGCTCATGCTGAGTGTCCCGTTAGTGACACAGTATTGAAAGAAGCTGACTTTCTCCTCGAGCAGCGTGACTTCAGGAACGAGGTCCGGGAAGTACGCAAAGCACAGTGCTTTCTCATGGCAGCTCACACAAGGGCGACAACCAATAATTCCTGGGCACGTCGGCCTCACCAGAAATACTTTCCTGAATCTGCCTGAGGGCTCTGGAAAAGTAGCTCTCATCAAGGAACGTGCAGTGTGTTCCCCATCACTCGGCATGCACAGAGGGCCTGCGAGGGGCAGACCAGTGGGTCTCGATGTTGCTCAGCCGGACCAATGGGGTGGCGGGTCTGGAGGTACTCAGTGAACTTGGAGGGAAATGGATGCACACCCGAGGGGCCTAGGAGTCCTCCAAAGGGTACTTCCTTTCAAATAAAGCCGAAGAGCTACTAAGAACTCATGGAGACAGCTGCATGCCTCGCTTTCTGCTCGGCTACTCAGGGCCTCACCTGGAGGCAAGTTCTCACGGAGAGTTTCTTTTGAGTTCTAGAGCGTGTCAGGCGGACAACCACTGCGGCCATGGAAGCACCTGGTTGAGATAGAGCAAACTCATTTTCTTCTCAGAAGCATTCCTATGGGGTCTCCAGGCCTGTCAACAGCAGGCAGTTTCAGGTAGCTTCAAGGCAGCATGAATGCAGCCTTCCACATGGCAAAGCAAGGATAGTTACAGCTGGCCTCCGTTTGCATGCGCACACTCAGCATACCTCCCTGTGGTTTCTAACAAGTCAAAAGAGACCCAGGTTACACTGGGTTTGCTTCCCTGAATCGCATTCTCAGAGGAGAGTGTTCTGCATCAAGTGAACTGCCTCAACCAAGGATCGCACTAGCTTCTCCTCTGGGGCCTGTGGCTATTCAACAGCCTGCAGTGCCACAGGAAGAACAGGACTGAAATTGCAGTAGGAACGCAAGGCGACTTTCTTTTGGAGGCCCGGTGACTTCAGGCAGGAGGACCTAGATGGAATGCGAGGCCGAGGGTTCTCTCAGTGCAGCTCAGACTAGGGCAAGGCATAAGACCTCGAAGGCATAAGAAACGTGCCAGAAGTCTGTTCGTGAACCTGTGGGTGTGCTGGGGAAATTAAGCTGCCTCGGACCAGAGTGCAGTGCGTTTCCCTACACTCGGCGTATAGAGAGTGGCTCCCAAGGGCTACGGGCCTGGATGTTGCTTAGGAGACCTACGGGGGCCTGGGGGTACTCTGCGTTCAAGCCGGGAACAGGGTGCCCACGCGAGCCTGCTAGGTGTGCAGAAAACTCTCCTGCTTTAAAAGATTTGCAGAGCAGAGTCTACGGCCTCATGGAAAGTGCTGCACGCCTCCGCTTCTGCAGGATAAATCAGGGCTTTACCCCCAGGCATGTGCTCTTGCTGAGTGTCCCGTTAGTGACACAGCATTGAAAGATGCTTACTTTCTTCTGGAGCAGCGTGACTTCAGGAACGAGGTCCGGGAAGTATGCAAAGCACAGTGCTTTCTCATGGCACCTCACACATGGGCGACAACGAATAATTCCTGGGCCCGTCGGACTCACCAGAAATACTTTCCTGAATCTGTTTGTGGGCTCTGGAAAGGTAGCTCTCCTCAAGGAACGTGCATTGTGTTGCCCATCACTCGGCACGCACAGAGGGCCTCCGAGGGGCAGACCAGTGGGCCTCGATGTTGCTCAGCCGGACCAATGGGGTGGGGGGTCTGGAGGTACTCAGTGAACTTGGAGGGAAATGGATGCACACCCGAGGGGCCTAGGAGTCCTCCAAAGGGTACTTCCTTTGAAATAAAGCCGAAGAGTTACTAAGCACTCATGGAGACAGCTGCATGCCTCGCTTTCTGCCCGGCTACTCAGGGCCTGACCTGGAGGCAAGTTCTCACGGAGAGTTTCTTTTGAGTTCTAGAGCGTGTCAGGCGGACCACCCCTGCGGCCATGGAAGCACCTGGTTGAGATAGAGCAAGCTCATTTTCTTCCCAGAAGCATTCGTACGGGGTCTCCATGCCTGTCAACAGCAGGCAGTTTCAGGTAGCTTCAAGGCAGCATGAATGCAGCCTTCCAAATGGGAAAGCAAGGCTAGTTACAGCTGGCCTCCGTTTGCATGCGCACACTCAGCATACCTCCCTGTGGTTTCTAACAAGTCAACAGAGACCCAGGTTACACTGGGTTTGCTTCCCTGAATCGAATTCTCGGAGGAGAGTGTTCTGCATCAAGTGAACTGCCTCAACCAAGGATCGCAGTAGCTTCTCCTCTTGGGCCTCTGGCTATTAAACAGCCAGGAAGAACAGGACTGAAATTGCAGTAAGAACGCAAGGCGACTTTCTTTTGGAGGCCCGGTGACTTCAGGCAGGAGGACCTAGATGGAATGCGAGGCCGAGGGTTCTCTCAGTGCAGCTCACACTACGGCAAGGCGGAAGACCTCGAAGGAATGTGAGACGTGCCAGGAGTCTGTTCGTGAACGTGTGGGTGTGCTGGGGAAATTAAGCTGCCTCGGACCAGAGTGCAGTGCGTTTCCCTACACTCGGCGTATAGAGAGTGGCTCCCAAGGGCTACGGGCCTGGATGTTGCTTAGGAGACCTACGGGGGCCTGGGGGTACTCTGCGTTCAAGCCGGGAACAGGGTGCCCACGCGAGCCTGCTAGGTGTGCAGAAAACTCTCCTGCCGTAAAAGATATGCAGAGCAGAGGCTACGGCCTCATGGAAAGTGCTGCACGCCTCCGCTTCTGCAGGGCAAGTCAGGGCTTTACCTCCAGGCATGTGCTCATGCTGAGTGTCCCGTTAGTGACACAGTATTGAAAGAAGCTGACTTTCTCCTCGAGCAGCGTGACTTCAGGAACGAGGTCCGGGAAGTACGCAAAGCACAGTGCTTTCTCATGGCAGCTCACACAAGGGCGACAACCAATAATTCCTGGGCACGTCGGCCTCACCAGAAATACTTTCCTGAATCTGCTTGAGGGCTCTGGAAATGTAGCTCTCATCAAGGAACGTGCAGTGTGTTCCCCATCACTCGGCATGCACAGAGGGCCTGCGAGGGGCAGACCAGTGGGTCTCGATGTTGCTCAGCCGGACCAATGGGGTGGCGGGTCTGGAGGTACTCAGTGAACTTGGAGGGAAATGGATGCACACCCGAGGGGCCTAGGAGTCCTCCAAAGGGTACTTCCTTTCCAATAAAGCCGAAGAGCTACTAAGAACTCATGGAGACAGCTGCATGCCTCGCTTTCTGCTCGGCTACTCAGGGCCTCACCTGGAGGCAAGTTCTCACGGAGAGTTTCTTTTGAGTTCTAGAGCGTGTCAGGCGGACAACCACTGCGGCCATGGAAGCACCTGGTTGAGATAGAGCAAACTCATTTTCTTCTCAGAAGCATTCCTATGGGGTCTCCAGGCCTGTCAACAGCAGGCAGTTTCAGGTAGCTTCAGGGCAGCATGAATGCAGCCTTCCACATGGCAAAGCAAGGATAGTTACAGCTGGCCTCCGTTTGCATGCGCACACTCAGCATACCTCCCTGTGGTTTCTAACAAGTCAAAAGAGACCCAGGTTACACTGGGTTTGCTTCCCTGAATCGCATTCTCAGAGGAGAGTGTTCTGCATCAAGTGAACTGCCTCAACCAAGGATCGCACTATCTTCTCCTCTGGGGCCTGTGGCTATTCAACAGCCAGGAAGAACAGGACTGAAATTGCAGTAAGAACGCAAGGCGACTTTCTTTTGGAGGCTCGGTGACTTCAGGAAGGAGGACCTAGATGGAATGCGAGGCCGAGGGTTCTCTGAGTGCAGCTCAGACTAGGGCAAGGCATAAGACCTCGAAGGCATAAGAAACGTGCCAGAAGTCTGTTCGTGAACCTGTGGGTGTGCTGGGGAAATTAAGCTGCCTCGGACCAGAGTGCAGTGCGTTTCCCTACACTCGGCGTATAGAGAGTGGCTCCCAAGGGCTACGGGCCTGGATGTTGCTTAGGAGACCTACGGGGGCCTGGGGGTACTCTGCGTTCAAGCCGGGAACAGGGTGCCCACGCGAGCCTGCTAGGTGTGCAGAAATCTCTCCTGCTTTAAAAGATTTGCAGAGCAGAGTCTACGGCCTCATGGAAAGTGCTGCACGCCTCCGCTTCTGCAGGATAAATCAGGGCTTTACCTCCAGGCATGTGCTCTTGATGAGTGTCCCGTTAGTGACACAGCATTGAAAGATGCTTACTTTCTTCTGGAGCAGCGTGACTTCAGGAACGAGGTCCGGGAAGTATGCAAAGCACAGTGCTTTCTCATGGCAGCTCACACATGGGCGACAACGAATAATTCCTGGGCCCGTCGGACTCACCAGAAATATTTTCCTGAATCTGTTTGTGGGCTCTGGAAAGGTAGCTCTCCTCAAGGAACGTGCATTGTGTTGCCCATCACTCGGCACGCACAGAGGGCCTCCGAGGGGCAGACCAGTGGGCCTCGATGTTGCTCAGCCGGACCAATGGGGTGGGGGGTCTGGAGGTACTCAGTGAACTTGGAGGGAAATGGATGCACACCCGAGGGGCCTAGGAGTCCTCCAAAGGGTACTTCCTTTGAAATAAAGCCGAAGAGTTACTAAGCACTCATGGAGACAGCTGCATGCCTCGCTTTCTGCCCGGCTACTCAGGGCCTGACCTGGAGGCAAGTTCTCACGGAGAGTTTCTTTTGAGTTCTAGAGCGTGTCAGGCGGACCACCCCTGCGGCCATGGAAGCACCTGGTTGAGATAGAGCAAGCTCATTTTCTTCCCAGAAGCATTCGTACGGGGTCTCCAGGCCTGTCAACAGCAGGCAGTTTCAGGTAGCTTCAAGGCAGCATGAATGCAGCCTTCCAAATGGGAAAGCAAGGCTAGTTACAGCTGGCCTCCGTTTGCATGCGCACACTCAGCATACCTCCCTGTGGTTTCTAACAAGTCAAAAGAGACCCAGGTTACACTGGGTTTGCTTCCCTGAATCGAATTCTCGGAGGAGAGTGTTCTGCATCAAGTGAACTGCCTCAACCAAGGATCGCAGTAGCTTCTCCTCTTGGGCCTCTGGCTATTAAACACCCAGGAAGAACAGGACTGAAATTGCAGTAAGAACGCAAGGCGACTTTCTTTTGGAGGCACGGTGACTTCAGGCAGGAGCACCTAGATGGAATGCGAGGCCGAGGGTTCTCTCAGTGCAGCTCAGACTAGGGCAAGGCATAAGACCTCGAAGGCATAAGAGACGTGCCAGAAGTCTGTTCGTGAACGTGTGGGTGTGCTGGGGAAATTAAGCTGCTTCGGACCAGAGTGCTGTGCGTTTCCCTACACTCGGCGTATAGAGAGTGGCTCCCAAGGGCTACGGGCCTGGATGTTGCTTAGGAGACCTACGGGGGCCTGGGGGTACTCTGCGTTCAAGCCGGGAACAGGGTGCCCACGCGAGCCTGCTAGGTGTGCAGAAAACTCTCCTGCCGTAAAAGATATGCAGAGCAGAGGCTACGGCCTCATGGAAAGTGCTGCACGCCTCCGCTTCTGCAGGGCAAGTCAGGGCTTTACCTCCAGGCATGTGCTCATGCTGAGTGTCCCGTTAGTGACACAGTATTGAAAGAAGCTGACTTTCTCCTCGAGCAGCGTGACTTCAGGAACGAGGTCCGGGAAGTACGCAAAGCACAGTGCTTTCTCATGGCAGCTCACACAAGGGCGACAACCAATAATTCCTGGGCACGTCGGCCTCACCAGAAATACTTTCCTGAATCTGCCTGAGGGCTCTGGAAAAGTAGCTCTCATCAAGGAACGTGCAGTGTGTTCCCCATCACTCGGCATGCACAGAGGGCCTGCGAGGGGCAGACCAGTGGGTCTCGATGTTGCTCAGCCGGACCAATGGGGTGGCGGGTCTGGAGGTACTCAGTGAACTTGGAGGGAAATGGATGCACACCCGAGGGGCCTAGGAGTCCTCCAAAGGGTACTTCCTTTCCAATAAAGCCGAAGAGCTACTAAGAACTCATGGAGACAGCTGCATGCCTCGCTTTCTGCTCGGCTACTCAGGGCCTCACCTGGAGGCAAGTTCTCACGGAGAGTTTCTTTTGAGTTCTAGAGCGTGTCAGGCGGACAACCACTGCGGCCATGGAAGCACCTGGTTGAGATAGAGCAAACTCATTTTCTTCTCAGAAGCATTCCTATGGGGTCTCCAGGCCTGTCAACAGCAGGCAGTTTCAGGTAGCTTCAAGGCAGCATGAATGCAGCCTTCCACATGGCAAAGCAAGGATAGTTACAGCTGGCCTCCGTTTGCATGCGCACACTCAGCATACCTCCCTGTGGTTTCTAACAAGTCAAAAGAGACCCAGGTTACACTGGGTTTGCTTCCCTGAATCGCATTCTCAGAGGAGAGTGTTCTGCATCAAGTGAACTGCCTCAACCAAGGATCGCACTAGCTTCTCCTCTGGGGCCTGTGGCTATTCAACAGCCTGCAGTGCCACAGGAAGAACAGGACTGAAATTGCAGTAGGAACGCAAGGCGACTTTCTTTTGGAGGCCCGGTGACTTCAGGCAGGAGGACCTAGATGGAATGCGAGGCCGAGGGTTCTCTCAGTGCAGCTCAGACTAGGGCAAGGCATAAGACCTCGAAGGCATAAGAAACGTGCCAGAAGTCTGTTCGTGAACCTGTGGGTGTGCTGGGGAAATTAAGCTGCCTCGGACCAGAGTGCAGTGCGTTTCCCTACACTCGGCGTATAGAGAGTGGCTCCCAAGGGCTACGGGCCTGGATGTTGCTTAGGAGACCTACGGGGGCCTGGGGGTACTCTGCGTTCAAGCCGGGAACAGGGTGCCCACGCGAGCCTGCTAGGTGTGCAGAAAACTCTCCTGCTTTAAAAGATTTGCAGAGCAGAGTCTACGGCCTCATGGAAAGTGCTGCACGCCTCCGCTTCTGCAGGATAAATCAGGGCTTTACCCCCAGGCATGTGCTCTTGCTGAGTGTCCCGTTAGTGACACAGCATTGAAAGATGCTTACTTTCTTCTGGAGCAGCGTGACTTCAGGAACGAGGTCCGGGAAGTATGCAAAGCACAGTGCTTTCTCATGGCAGCTCACACATGGGCGACAACGAATAATTCCTGGGCCCGTCGGACTCACCAGAAATACTTTCCTGAATCTGTTTGTGGGCTCTGGAAAGGTAGCTCTCCTCAAGGAACGTGCATTGTGTTGCCCATCACTCGGCACGCACAGAGGGCCTCCGAGGGGCAGACCAGTGGGCCTCGATGTTGCTCAGCCGGACCAATGGGGTGGGGGGTCTGGAGGTACTCAGTGAACTTGGAGGGAAATGGATGCACACCCGAGGGGCCTAGGAGTCCTCCAAAGGGTACTTCCTTTGAAATAAAGCCGAAGAGTTACTAAGCACTCATGGAGACAGCTGCATGCCTCGCTTTCTGCCCGGCTACTCAGGGCCTGACCTGGAGGCAAGTTCTCACGGAGAGTTTCTTTTGAGTTCTAGAGCGTGTCAGGCGGACCACCCCTGCGGCCATGGAAGCACCTGGTTGAGATAGAGCAAGCTCATTTTCTTCCCAGAAGCATTCGTACGGGGTCTCCAGGCCTGTCAACAGCAGGCAGTTTCAGGTAGCTTCAAGGCAGCATGAATGCAGCCTTCCAAATGGGAAAGCAAGGCTAGTTACAGCTGGCCTCCGTTTGCATGCGCACACTCAGCATACCTCCCTGTGGTTTCTAACAAGTCAAAAGAGACCCAGGTTACACTGGGTTTGCTTCCCTGAATCGAATTCTCGGAGGAGAGTGTTCTGCATCAAGTGAACTGCCTCAACCAAGGATCGCAGTAGCTTCTCCTCTTGGGCCTCTGGCTATTAAACACCCAGGAAGAACAGGACTGAAATTGCAGTAAGAACGCAAGGCGACTTTCTTTTGGAGGCACGGTGACTTCAGGCAGGAGCACCTAGATGGAATGCGAGGCCGAGGGTTCTCTCAGTGCAGCTCAGACTAGGGCAAGGCATAAGACCTCGAAGGCATAAGAGACGTGCCAGAAGTCTGTTCGTGAACGTGTGGGTGTGCTGGGGAAATTAAGCTGCTTCGGACCAGAGTGCTGTGCGTTTCCCTACACTCGGCGTATAGAGAGTGGCTCCCAAGGGCTACGGGCCTGGATGTTGCTTAGGAGACCTACGGGGGCCTGGGGGTACTCTGCGTTCAAGCCGGGAACAGGGTGCCCACGCGAGCCTGCTAGGTGTGCAGAAAACTCTCCTGCCGTAAAAGATATGCAGAGCAGAGGCTACGGCCTCATGGAAAGTGCTGCACGCCTCCGCTTCTGCAGGGCAAGTCAGGGCTTTACCTCCAGGCATGTGCTCATGCTGAGTGTCCCGTTAGTGACACAGTATTGAAAGAAGCTGACTTTCTCCTCGAGCAGCGTGACTTCAGGAACGAGGTCCGGGAAGTACGCAAAGCACAGTGCTTTCTCATGGCAGCTCACACAAGGGCGACAACCAATAATTCCTGGGCACGTCGGCCTCACCAGAAATACTTTCCTGAATCTGCCTGAGGGCTCTGGAAAAGTAGCTCTCATCAAGGAACGTGCAGTGTGTTCCCCATCACTCGGCATGCACAGAGGGCCTGCGAGGGGCAGACCAGTGGGTCTCGATGTTGCTCAGCCGGACCAATGGGGTGGCGGGTCTGGAGGTACTCAGTGAACTTGGAGGGAAATGGATGCACACCCGAGGGGCCTAGGAGTCCTCCAAAGGGTACTTCCTTTCCAATAAAGCCGAAGAGCTACTAAGAACTCATGGAGACAGCTGCATGCCTCGCTTTCTGCTCGGCTACTCAGGGCCTCACCTGGAGGCAAGTTCTCACGGAGAGTTTCTTTTGAGTTCTAGAGCGTGTCAGGCGGACAACCACTGCGGCCATGGAAGCACCTGGTTGAGATAGAGCAAACTCATTTTCTTCTCAGAAGCATTCCTATGGGGTCTCCAGGCCTGTCAACAGCAGGCAGTTTCAGGTAGCTTCAAGGCAGCATGAATGCAGCCTTCCACATGGCAAAGCAAGGATAGTTACAGCTGGCCTCCGTTTGCATGCGCACACTCAGCATACCTCCCTGTGGTTTCTAACAAGTCAAAAGAGACCCAGGTTACACTGGGTTTGCTTCCCTGAATCGCATTCTCAGAGGAGAGTGTTCTGCATCAAGTGAACTGCCTCAACCAAGGATCGCACTAGCTTCTCCTCTGGGGCCTGTGGCTATTCAACAGCCTGCAGTGCCACAGGAAGAACAGGACTGAAATTGCAGTAGGAACGCAAGGCGACTTTCTTTTGGAGGCCCGGTGACTTCAGGCAGGAGGACCTAGATGGAATGCGAGGCCGAGGGTTCTCTCAGTGCAGCTCAGACTAGGGCAAGGCATAAGACCTCGAAGGCATAAGAAACGTGCCAGAAGTCTGTTCGTGAACCTGTGGGTGTGCTGGGGAAATTAAGCTGCCTCGGACCAGAGTGCAGTGCGTTTCCCTACACTCGGCGTATAGAGAGTGGCTCCCAAGGGCTACGGGCCTGGATGTTGCTTAGGAGACCTACGGGGGCCTGGGGGTACTCTGCGTTCAAGCCGGGAACAGGGTGCCCACGCGAGCCTGCTAGGTGTGCAGAAAACTCTCCTGCTTTAAAAGATTTGCAGAGCAGAGTCTACGGCCTCATGGAAAGTGCTGCACGCCTCCGCTTCTGCAGGATAAATCAGGGCTTTACCCCCAGGCATGTGCTCTTGCTGAGTGTCCCGTTAGTGACACAGCATTGAAAGATGCTTACTTTCTTCTGGAGCAGCGTGACTTCAGGAACGAGGTCCGGGAAGTATGCAAAGCACAGTGCTTTCTCATGGCACCTCACACATGGGCGACAACGAATAATTCCTGGGCCCGTCGGACTCACCAGAAATACTTTCCTGAATCTGTTTGTGGGCTCTGGAAAGGTAGCTCTCCTCAAGGAACGTGCATTGTGTTGCCCATCACTCGGCACGCACAGAGGGCCTCCGAGGGGCAGACCAGTGGGCCTCGATGTTGCTCAGCCGGACCAATGGGGTGGGGGGTCTGGAGGTACTCAGTGAACTTGGAGGGAAATGGATGCACACCCGAGGGGCCTAGGAGTCCTCCAAAGGGTACTTCCTTTGAAATAAAGCCGAAGAGTTACTAAGCACTCATGGAGACAGCTGCATGCCTCGCTTTCTGCCCGGCTACTCAGGGCCTGACCTGGAGGCAAGTTCTCACGGAGAGTTTCTTTTGAGTTCTAGAGCGTGTCAGGCGGACCACCCCTGCGGCCATGGAAGCACCTGGTTGAGATAGAGCAAGCTCATTTTCTTCCCAGAAGCATTCGTACGGGGTCTCCATGCCTGTCAACAGCAGGCAGTTTCAGGTAGCTTCAAGGCAGCATGAATGCAGCCTTCCAAATGGGAAAGCAAGGCTAGTTACAGCTGGCCTCCGTTTGCATGCGCACACTCAGCATACCTCCCTGTGGTTTCTAACAAGTCAACAGAGACCCAGGTTACACTGGGTTTGCTTCCCTGAATCGAATTCTCGGAGGAGAGTGTTCTGCATCAAGTGAACTGCCTCAACCAAGGATCGCAGTAGCTTCTCCTCTTGGGCCTCTGGCTATTAAACACCCAGGAAGAACAGGACTGAAATTGCAGTAAGAACGCAAGGCGACTTTCTTTTGGAGGCACGGTGACTTCAGGCAGGAGCACCTAGATGGAATGCGAGGCCGAGGGTTCTCTCAGTGCAGCTCACACTACGGCAAGGCGGAAGACCTCGAAGGCATGTGAGACGTGCCAGGAGTCTGTTCGTGAACGTGTGGGTGTGCTGGGGAAATTAAGCTGCCTCGGACCAGAGTGCAGTGCGTTTCCCTACACTCGGCGTATAGAGAGTGGCTCCCAAGGGCTACGGGCCTGGATGTTGCTTAGGAGACCTACGGGGGCCTGGGGGTACTCTGCGTTCAAGCCGGGAACAGGGTGCCCACGCGAGCCTGCTAGGTGTGCAGAAAACTCTCCTGCCGTAAAAGATATGCAGAGCAGAGGCTACGGCCTCATGGAAAGTGCTGCACGCCTCCGCTTCTGCAGGGCAAGTCAGGGCTTTACCTCCAGGCATGTGCTCATGCTGAGTGTCCCGTTAGTGACACAGTATTGAAAGAAGCTGACTTTCTCCTCGAGCAGCGTGACTTCAGGAACGAGGTCCGGGAAGTACGCAAAGCACAGTGCTTTCTCATGGCAGCTCACACAAGGGCGACAACCAATAATTCCTGGGCACGTCGGCCTCACCAGAAATACTTTCCTGAATCTGCTTGAGGGCTCTGGAAATGTAGCTCTCATCAAGGAACGTGCAGTGTGTTCCCCATCACTCGGCATGCACAGAGGGCCTGCGAGGGGCAGACCAGTGGGTCTCGATGTTGCTCAGCCGGACCAATGGGGTGGCGGGTCTGGAGGTACTCAGTGAACTTGGAGGGAAATGGATGCACACCCGAGGGGCCTAGGAGTCCTCCAAAGGGTACTTCCTTTCCAATAAAGCCGAAGAGCTACTAAGAACTCATGGAGACAGCTGCATGCCTCGCTTTCTGCTCGGCTACTCAGGGCCTCACCTGGAGGCAAGTTCTCACGGAGAGTTTCTTTTGAGTTCTAGAGCGTGTCAGGCGGACAACCACTGCGGCCATGGAAGCACCTGGTTGAGATAGAGCAAACTCATTTTCTTCTCAGAAGCATTCCTATGGGGTCTCCAGGCCTGTCAACAGCAGGCAGTTTCAGGTAGCTTCAGGGCAGCATGAATGCAGCCTTCCACATGGCAAAGCAAGGATAGTTACAGCTGGCCTCCGTTTGCATGCGCACACTCAGCATACCTCCCTGTGGTTTCTAACAAGTCAAAAGAGACCCAGGTTACACTGGGTTTGCTTCCCTGAATCGCATTCTCAGAGGAGAGTGTTCTGCATCAAGTGAACTGCCTCAACCAAGGATCGCACTATCTTCTCCTCTGGGGCCTGTGGCTATTCAACAGCCAGGAAGAACAGGACTGAAATTGCAGTAAGAACGCAAGGCGACTTTCTTTTGGAGGCTCGGTGACTTCAGGAAGGAGGACCTAGATGGAATGCGAGGCCGAGGGTTCTCTGAGTGCAGCTCAGACTAGGGCAAGGCATAAGACCTCGAAGGCATAAGAAACGTGCCAGAAGTCTGTTCGTGAACCTGTGGGTGTGCTGGGGAAATTAAGCTGCCTCGGACCAGAGTGCAGTGCGTTTCCCTACACTCGGCGTATAGAGAGTGGCTCCCAAGGGCTACGGGCCTGGATGTTGCTTAGGAGACCTACGGGGGCCTGGGGGTACTCTGCGTTCAAGCCGGGAACAGGGTGCCCACGCGAGCCTGCTAGGTGTGCAGAAATCTCTCCTGCTTTAAAAGATTTGCAGAGCAGAGTCTACGGCCTCATGGAAAGTGCTGCACGCCTCCGCTTCTGCAGGATAAATCAGGGCTTTACCTCCAGGCATGTGCTCTTGATGAGTGTCCCGTTAGTGACACAGCATTGAAAGATGCTTACTTTCTTCTGGAGCAGCGTGACTTCAGGAACGAGGTCCGGGAAGTATGCAAAGCACAGTGCTTTCTCATGGCAGCTCACACATGGGCGACAACGAATAATTCCTGGGCCCGTCGGACTCACCAGAAATATTTTCCTGAATCTGTTTGTGGGCTCTGGAAAGGTAGCTCTCCTCAAGGAACGTGCATTGTGTTGCCCATCACTCGGCACGCACAGAGGGCCTCCGAGGGGCAGACCAGTGGGCCTCGATGTTGCTCAGCCGGACCAATGGGGTGGGGGGTCTGGAGGTACTCAGTGAACTTGGAGGGAAATGGATGCACACCCGAGGGGCCTAGGAGTCCTCCAAAGGGTACTTCCTTTGAAATAAAGCCGAAGAGTTACTAAGCACTCATGGAGACAGCTGCATGCCTCGCTTTCTGCCCGGCTACTCAGGGCCTGACCTGGAGGCAAGTTCTCACGGAGAGTTTCTTTTGAGTTCTAGAGCGTGTCAGGCGGACCACCCCTGCGGCCATGGAAGCACCTGGTTGAGATAGAGCAAGCTCATTTTCTTCCCAGAAGCATTCGTACGGGGTCTCCAGGCCTGTCAACAGCAGGCAGTTTCAGGTAGCTTCAAGGCAGCATGAATGCAGCCTTCCAAATGGGAAAGCAAGGCTAGTTACAGCTGGCCTCCGTTTGCATGCGCACACTCAGCATACCTCCCTGTGGTTTCTAACAAGTCAAAAGAGACCCAGGTTACACTGGGTTTGCTTCCCTGAATCGAATTCTCGGAGGAGAGTGTTCTGCATCAAGTGAACTGCCTCAACCAAGGATCGCAGTAGCTTCTCCTCTTGGGCCTCTGGCTATTAAACACCCAGGAAGAACAGGACTGAAATTGCAGTAAGAACGCAAGGCGACTTTCTTTTGGAGGCACGGTGACTTCAGGCAGGAGCACCTAGATGGAATGCGAGGCCGAGGGTTCTCTCAGTGCAGCTCAGACTAGGGCAAGGCATAAGACCTCGAAGGCATAAGAGACGTGCCAGAAGTCTGTTCGTGAACGTGTGGGTGTGCTGGGGAAATTAAGCTGCTTCGGACCAGAGTGCTGTGCGTTTCCCTACACTCGGCGTATAGAGAGTGGCTCCCAAGGGCTACGGGCCTGGATGTTGCTTAGGAGACCTACGGGGGCCTGGGGGTACTCTGCGTTCAAGCCGGGAACAGGGTGCCCACGCGAGCCTGCTAGGTGTGCAGAAAACTCTCCTGCCGTAAAAGATATGCAGAGCAGAGGCTACGGCCTCATGGAAAGTGCTGCACGCCTCCGCTTCTGCAGGGCAAGTCAGGGCTTTACCTCCAGGCATGTGCTCATGCTGAGTGTCCCGTTAGTGACACAGTATTGAAAGAAGCTGACTTTCTCCTCGAGCAGCGTGACTTCAGGAACGAGGTCCGGGAAGTACGCAAAGCACAGTGCTTTCTCATGGCAGCTCACACAAGGGCGACAACCAATAATTCCTGGGCACGTCGGCCTCACCAGAAATACTTTCCTGAATCTGCCTGAGGGCTCTGGAAAAGTAGCTCTCATCAAGGAACGTGCAGTGTGTTCCCCATCACTCGGCATGCACAGAGGGCCTGCGAGGGGCAGACCAGTGGGTCTCGATGTTGCTCAGCCGGACCAATGGGGTGGCGGGTCTGGAGGTACTCAGTGAACTTGGAGGGAAATGGATGCACACCCGAGGGGCCTAGGAGTCCTCCAAAGGGTACTTCCTTTCCAATAAAGCCGAAGAGCTACTAAGAACTCATGGAGACAGCTGCATGCCTCGCTTTCTGCTCGGCTACTCAGGGCCTCACCTGGAGGCAAGTTCTCACGGAGAGTTTCTTTTGAGTTCTAGAGCGTGTCAGGCGGACAACCACTGCGGCCATGGAAGCACCTGGTTGAGATAGAGCAAACTCATTTTCTTCTCAGAAGCATTCCTATGGGGTCTCCAGGCCTGTCAACAGCAGGCAGTTTCAGGTAGCTTCAAGGCAGCATGAATGCAGCCTTCCACATGGCAAAGCAAGGATAGTTACAGCTGGCCTCCGTTTGCATGCGCACACTCAGCATACCTCCCTGTGGTTTCTAACAAGTCAAAAGAGACCCAGGTTACACTGGGTTTGCTTCCCTGAATCGCATTCTCAGAGGAGAGTGTTCTGCATCAAGTGAACTGCCTCAACCAAGGATCGCACTAGCTTCTCCTCTGGGGCCTGTGGCTATTCAACAGCCTGCAGTGCCACAGGAAGAACAGGACTGAAATTGCAGTAGGAACGCAAGGCGACTTTCTTTTGGAGGCCCGGTGACTTCAGGCAGGAGGACCTAGATGGAATGCGAGGCCGAGGGTTCTCTCAGTGCAGCTCAGACTAGGGCAAGGCATAAGACCTCGAAGGCATAAGAAACGTGCCAGAAGTCTGTTCGTGAACCTGTGGGTGTGCTGGGGAAATTAAGCTGCCTCGGACCAGAGTGCAGTGCGTTTCCCTACACTCGGCGTATAGAGAGTGGCTCCCAAGGGCTACGGGCCTGGATGTTGCTTAGGAGACCTACGGGGGCCTGGGGGTACTCTGCGTTCAAGCCGGGAACAGGGTGCCCACGCGAGCCTGCTAGGTGTGCAGAAAACTCTCCTGCTTTAAAAGATTTGCAGAGCAGAGTCTACGGCCTCATGGAAAGTGCTGCACGCCTCCGCTTCTGCAGGATAAATCAGGGCTTTACCCCCAGGCATGTGCTCTTGCTGAGTGTCCCGTTAGTGACACAGCATTGAAAGATGCTTACTTTCTTCTGGAGCAGCGTGACTTCAGGAACGAGGTCCGGGAAGTATGCAAAGCACAGTGCTTTCTCATGGCAGCTCACACATGGGCGACAACGAATAATTCCTGGGCCCGTCGGACTCACCAGAAATACTTTCCTGAATCTGTTTGTGGGCTCTGGAAAGGTAGCTCTCCTCAAGGAACGTGCATTGTGTTGCCCATCACTCGGCACGCACAGAGGGCCTCCGAGGGGCAGACCAGTGGGCCTCGATGTTGCTCAGCCGGACCAATGGGGTGGGGGGTCTGGAGGTACTCAGTGAACTTGGAGGGAAATGGATGCACACCCGAGGGGCCTAGGAGTCCTCCAAAGGGTACTTCCTTTGAAATAAAGCCGAAGAGTTACTAAGCACTCATGGAGACAGCTGCATGCCTCGCTTTCTGCCCGGCTACTCAGGGCCTGACCTGGAGGCAAGTTCTCACGGAGAGTTTCTTTTGAGTTCTAGAGCGTGTCAGGCGGACCACCCCTGCGGCCATGGAAGCACCTGGTTGAGATAGAGCAAGCTCATTTTCTTCCCAGAAGCATTCGTACGGGGTCTCCAGGCCTGTCAACAGCAGGCAGTTTCAGGTAGCTTCAAGGCAGCATGAATGCAGCCTTCCAAATGGGAAAGCAAGGCTAGTTACAGCTGGCCTCCGTTTGCATGCGCACACTCAGCATACCTCCCTGTGGTTTCTAACAAGTCAAAAGAGACCCAGGTTACACTGGGTTTGCTTCCCTGAATCGAATTCTCGGAGGAGAGTGTTCTGCATCAAGTGAACTGCCTCAACCAAGGATCGCAGTAGCTTCTCCTCTTGGGCCTCTGGCTATTAAACACCCAGGAAGAACAGGACTGAAATTGCAGTAAGAACGCAAGGCGACTTTCTTTTGGAGGCACGGTGACTTCAGGCAGGAGCACCTAGATGGAATGCGAGGCCGAGGGTTCTCTCAGTGCAGCTCAGACTAGGGCAAGGCATAAGACCTCGAAGGCATAAGAGACGTGCCAGAAGTCTGTTCGTGAACGTGTGGGTGTGCTGGGGAAATTAAGCTGCTTCGGACCAGAGTGCTGTGCGTTTCCCTACACTCGGCGTATAGAGAGTGGCTCCCAAGGGCTACGGGCCTGGATGTTGCTTAGGAGACCTACGGGGGCCTGGGGGTACTCTGCGTTCAAGCCGGGAACAGGGTGCCCACGCGAGCCTGCTAGGTGTGCAGAAAACTCTCCTGCCGTAAAAGATATGCAGAGCAGAGGCTACGGCCTCATGGAAAGTGCTGCACGCCTCCGCTTCTGCAGGGCAAGTCAGGGCTTTACCTCCAGGCATGTGCTCATGCTGAGTGTCCCGTTAGTGACACAGTATTGAAAGAAGCTGACTTTCTCCTCGAGCAGCGTGACTTCAGGAACGAGGTCCGGGAAGTACGCAAAGCACAGTGCTTTCTCATGGCAGCTCACACAAGGGCGACAACCAATAATTCCTGGGCACATCGGCCTCACCAGAAATACTTTCCTGAATCTGCCTGAGGGCTCTGGAAAAGTAGCTCTCATCAAGGAACGTGCAGTGTGTTCCCCATCACTCGGCATGCACAGAGGGCCTGCGAGGGGCAGACCAGTGGGTCTCGATGTTGCTCAGCCGGACCAATGGGGTGGCGGGTCTGGAGGTACTCAGTGAACTTGGAGGGAAATGGATGCACACCCGAGGGGCCTAGGAGTCCTCCAAAGGGTACTTCCTTTCCAATAAAGCCGAAGAGCTACTAAGAACTCATGGAGACAGCTGCATGCCTCGCTTTCTGCTCGGCTACTCAGGGCCTCACCTGGAGGCAAGTTCTCACGGAGAGTTTCTTTTGAGTTCTAGAGCGTGTCAGGCGGACAACCACTGCGGCCATGGAAGCACCTGGTTGAGATAGAGCAAACTCATTTTCTTCTCAGAAGCATTCCTATGGGGTCTCCAGGCCTGTCAACAGCAGGCAGTTTCAGGTAGCTTCAAGGCAGCATGAATGCAGCCTTCCACATGGCAAAGCAAGGATAGTTACAGCTGGCCTCCGTTTGCATGCGCACACTCAGCATACCTCCCTGTGGTTTCTAACAAGTCAAAAGAGACCCAGGTTACACTGGGTTTGCTTCCCTGAATCGCATTCTCAGAGGAGAGTGTTCTGCATCAAGTGAACTGCCTCAACCAAGGATCGCACTAGCTTCTCCTCTGGGGCCTGTGGCTATTCAACAGCCTGCAGTGCCACAGGAAGAACAGGACTGAAATTGCAGTAGGAACGCAAGGCGACTTTCTTTTGGAGGCCCGGTGACTTCAGGCAGGAGGACCTAGATGGAATGCGAGGCCGAGGGTTCTCTCAGTGCAGCTCAGACTAGGGCAAGGCATAAGACCTCGAAGGCATAAGAAACGTGCCAGAAGTCTGTTCGTGAACCTGTGGGTGTGCTGGGGAAATTAAGCTGCCTCGGACCAGAGTGCAGTGCGTTTCCCTACACTCGGCGTATAGAGAGTGGCTCCCAAGGGCTACGGGCCTGGATGTTGCTTAGGAGACCTACGGGGGCCTGGGGGTACTCTGCGTTCAAGCCGGGAACAGGGTGCCCACGCGAGCCTGCTAGGTGTGCAGAAAACTCTCCTGCTTTAAAAGATTTGCAGAGCAGAGTCTACGGCCTCATGGAAAGTGCTGCACGCCTCCGCTTCTGCAGGATAAATCAGGGCTTTACCCCCAGGCATGTGCTCTTGCTGAGTGTCCCGTTAGTGACACAGCATTGAAAGATGCTTACTTTCTTCTGGAGCAGCGTGACTTCAGGAACGAGGTCCGGGAAGTATGCAAAGCACAGTGCTTTCTCATGGCACCTCACACATGGGCGACAACGAATAATTCCTGGGCCCGTCGGACTCACCAGAAATACTTTCCTGAATCTGTTTGTGGGCTCTGGAAAGGTAGCTCTCCTCAAGGAACGTGCATTGTGTTGCCCATCACTCGGCACGCACAGAGGGCCTCCGAGGGGCAGACCAGTGGGCCTCGATGTTGCTCAGCCGGACCAATGGGGTGGGGGGTCTGGAGGTACTCAGTGAACTTGGAGGGAAATGGATGCACACCCGAGGGGCCTAGGAGTCCTCCAAAGGGTACTTCCTTTGAAATAAAGCCGAAGAGTTACTAAGCACTCATGGAGACAGCTGCATGCCTCGCTTTCTGCCCGGCTACTCAGGGCCTGACCTGGAGGCAAGTTCTCACGGAGAGTTTCTTTTGAGTTCTAGAGCGTGTCAGGCGGACCACCCCTGCGGCCATGGAAGCACCTGGTTGAGATAGAGCAAGCTCATTTTCTTCCCAGAAGCATTCGTACGGGGTCTCCATGCCTGTCAACAGCAGGCAGTTTCAGGTAGCTTCAAGGCAGCATGAATGCAGCCTTCCAAATGGGAAAGCAAGGCTAGTTACAGCTGGCCTCCGTTTGCATGCGCACACTCAGCATACCTCCCTGTGGTTTCTAACAAGTCAACAGAGACCCAGGTTACACTGGGTTTGCTTCCCTGAATCGAATTCTCGGAGGAGAGTGTTCTGCATCAAGTGAACTGCCTCAACCAAGGATCGCAGTAGCTTCTCCTCTTGGGCCTCTGGCTATTAAACACCCAGGAAGAACAGGACTGAAATTGCAGTAAGAACGCAAGGCGACTTTCTTTTGGAGGCACGGTGACTTCAGGCAGGAGCACCTAGATGGAATGCGAGGCCGAGGGTTCTCTCAGTGCAGCTCAGACTAGGGCAAGGCATAAGACCTCGAAGGCATAAGAGACGTGCCAGAAGTCTGTTCGTGAACGTGTGGGTGTGCTGGGGAAATTAAGCTGCCTCGGACCAGAGTGCTGTGCGTTTCCCTACACTCGGCGTATAGAGAGTGGCTCCCAAGGGCTACGGGCCTGGATGTTGCTTAGGAGACCTACGGGGGCCTGGGGGTACTCTGCGTTCAAGCCGGGAACAGGGTGCCCACGCGAGCCTGCTAGGTGTGCAGAAAACTCTCCTGCCGTAAAAGATATGCAGAGCAGAGGCTACGGCCTCATGGAAAGTGCTGCACGCCTCCGCTTCTGCAGGG